>NW_019154150.1:12686400-12986215 GCF_002288905.1 Enhydra lutris kenyoni
GGGGATCGAGCCCCACATCGGGCTCTCTGCACAGCGGGGAGCCTGCTTCCCCCTCTCTCTCTGCCTGCTTCTCTGCCTACTTGTGATCTCTCTCTCTCTGTTGAATAAATCAATAAAATCTTTAAAAAAAAAAAAAGAAGTTAGAAGTCTGAAGAGCCTTGTGTCTACTAAAGACATCGAAACCAAAAATTTAAAATGAGCTTCTCGCAAGGAAAACACCAGACCCAGATGGTTTTACCAGTGACTTCTAGCCAACATCTGAGGAAGAAATAATATCAGTATCACACAGCTCTTAAAGAAAATAAAAAAGGAAGGAACACTTCCCAACTCATTTTTGAGGCATCACCCTTAGAACATCAGATAAAGAAGTTTTAGGAAAAGAAAAAGGAAAACCAAGAGGCTAGAGCTAGTAACTGCGCTAAGGGAGTGTGATGGCTTTTGTTGTGTCAACTTTTAGAGTTATAACCCCCAGTTATTCAAACAAGCACTAATCTAGGTGTTGCTGTAGGGGATTCTGAAGGTGTAATTAAAGTCCCTCATCAGTTGTATTTAAGTAAGTTCCAGCCTGACTTAATCACCTGGAACTCCTTAAAATCAGGACTGAGGCCGTTGAGAGGGAGCCAGTGAGAGAAAAAGTTCCATCTGTGGCTGACAGCTTGGACACAAGCTGGAAGCCTACTCATGAACTCCCCTTCTCTGTTAGAATTCTGACACACACAGCAAGGGCAGCACTAGCAGTCAGAAAAGTGCACAGAACCCACTTATGCTAGGCCTTTCTGGCAGTGTTAACAGAAAGGGAGTTTTCAGTGTAATTGCATACAAGCAGTCATATAATCTGAAGGTTTTCCCAAGAGCTTGTTTACTAAATACCAACTTCTGCCCACGAAACTAGAGAAATAAAGTGGCATCACATGTTGGTGGGTTTAAAGAGAAACTAGAACTTTGGGAACTATATGCCAGGGACACAACTGACATTAAAAAATACATATATATGCAGTGTTCCAAGACTCGCTGCATCAAAATCTAATGACGTGTTTGATGGTTACTAACATGACACAATAAAAAATTCATATGTGTATACATGTATGTAGATATGTATATATGTTTCTACTGTTGTGTAACAAGCTATCATAAAGTTAGCAGTTTCAAATACACCCATTTACTAATACACAGTCTGTCGGTCAGAAGTCTGGTAGGATTCAGGTCCTTGTAAGTGTTGTAGGACTGAACTTTACTGGCTGTCAGCGAGGGGCCACTCTCATTTTGAGAGGTTGTCCACATTCCTTGCCATATGACCCTCTCTATCAACAGAATCCCCCTCCTATTGAGTCCCTGTCATGCTTTGAATCTTCCTGACTTTTTGAACCCCAACCTCTAGACCTAGATTGGAAGGGCTCATGTGACTAGATCAGGCCCACCTAGGGACTCTTCCCTTCTTGGAGACAACTGTCCCACATAACTTACCCTAATCACGGAGAGAAACCCATCATGTTCACAGTCCTGGGGTTGTAACAAGCATGCGCACCAAGGAGCAGGGAAGCTGTGGCCCATCTTAAAATTCTACCCACCCCGATATCTATGTTGATATCTAGTCTAGATAGATGCATAGATAGGTGCACAGAGAGTATATTCGATGGCCACTCCAGGCCGGCCAGCCTGTGGTGAGTTAGGTAATGGAACACCGTCATTGCTCTGAGACATGAGTCCTTATGTTTCTGGGACATCCTCACCTACCTGCCACCTCTAATAGCGATGGAATACAATATAGAAGGATGCATGTGCAGTAATAACACGAGTTGCAAAATAGCATATATATTAGAATTACTATGAGGAGGAGACAGCGTTTTTCATTATTGCGTTGTTCTTGTATGGTGGAGGGTGGACAGAGAAAGAGCAAATGTCTTCAGGTAAACAAATGGGCTTCTACTAGCTTTATCATTCAGGGGCTTCTGCCCCTTGGCAGAAGAAGAATGAATACGGAAAACACAGGTTGCCAGTTGAACCCAGACTCCCTGATCATGTCAAGGCCATGCAAAGCTGGCTTGCAGAGACAGGGCAGCTGGGCTGACGGCCTCAATGAGAAGCAGAGGAGCGTGAGTGACTCACTGCTCAGGGCTCCCTTTGCTGAGAGGCTCTGTGTCCTCCTGACTGCTCCCTTCGTCTCTGAGTCACTGATTGTGAGTGACAGCTGGAGCGAATATAAAGTCCTTCTCTCCTCTCTCCAGTCAGCTGCCCAAACTCCTTTCTCCTCAGGTTGCCAGGCCCCATTCTTGTTGCTAACTGATCTCCCCAGGCCTTGGACAACTTTCCTTAAACACTCCGAGCATCAGACTCCATTTTCCTTGCTTTACCAAGCAGGCCGCCCTGTCAAAGGCCTGGCGGGAAGAGGGCGAGTGGCGGAGTGAGGCTGGAAGCTTGCCTTCACACTTCAGAGACTTTGGTAAATGAGTTTTTCTTCCCAACGGGGAAAGCACTGGGACTAAGGGGCCATGTTTGTTTGAAGCTTGTAATTCAGACATCCATCTTCCTGGTGAATTTTTGTTCTAAATTTTCTCAGAAAACACAGTGCAGCTCTGGCTAGGCCAGAAGCCAAGGTTCCATGACGGAGGCTCCCTGCAGTGGGTGGCTCACTCCTGCTCCTTTTAGGTCCCGAGTTGTCCTTTGTTCTTCCCATTTCATAAGAATATTTTTAAGCTTGAAAAAGTGTCTCCTTTCTCTTCCCACATGTCAGTGAGGGCTCTGAGGGACGAAATAAATTTTCCTGTGGTTGACATCTAAAATACTTGGAACAAATGTTGGGGGGCCCAGGAGGTGATCCCAGTACAGTTGGAAGGTATGGGCTTTTGTTTTGTCTATTTCCCATTCCAGGGTTCTATCACTGACATTCAACCAACATAATCCTGTCCCCATAAACAAATGTAGGTAGGAAATCTAACCCACCACAGGTGATGTGTTTGGTTTGAAAATTTCCTAAAATCTCCACTAAACTTCCCTGCAAGTGTCTGAGGTGAACATAATTTCTCTGAACCTAAGATTGCCTGGTCAGTGACTTATCCCTAATTTTCAGATGAGAAACAGGCCAGTAGAAGGACCAGAATGTAATAACTGAAAAAAAATCCCATGAAATCAGAAGACTTAAAACAAATGAAGACAAACATTTCCTAGGGAGTGTAAGAAAAAAATGCAAAGAAGGATCAATTGTTAAATGCGAACTTGCAAGGATTTCTTTCCATTTGTCCAACATGGAAAAAAAAAAACAAAACAAAAGAGAATATGTCTCTATTATAACCAAGTTTGAAAACAGTTCAGGAGTTTCCTTAAATGTTAAACATATACTTACCATATGACCCAGTCTGCATTCCCACCAACAGTGCAAGAGCACTCCCCTTTCTCCACATCCTCACCAACATCTGTTGTTTCTTGTGTTGTTAATTTTAACCATTCTGACAGGTATGAGATGGTATCTCATTGTGGTCTTGATTTGTTTTTCCCTGATGATGAGTGATGTTGAGCATCTTTTCATGGGTCTGTTAGCCATCTGGATGTCTTCTTTAGAAGATTGTCTATTCATGTCTTCTGCCCATTTCTTAACTGGATTATTCATTTTTGAATTTGGTAAGTTATTATTTGATAAGTTATTATTTGATTACTTGAATTTGAGAAGTTCTTTATAGATTTTGTATACTAACCTTTTATCAGATATGTCATTTGCAAACACTTCTCCCATTCCGTGTGCTGCCTTTTAGCTTTGTTGACTGTTTCTTTCACTGGGCAGAAGCTTTTTTCTGATGGAGTCTCAATAGTTCGTTTTTGCTTTTGTTTCTCTTGCCACTGGCAATGTGTCTAATAAGAAGCTGTTACCATCCAGGTCGAAGAAGTTTCTGCCTGTGTTCTCCTCTAGGATTTTGATGGTTTCCTGTCTCACCTATAGGTCATTCATCCATTTTGAATTTAATTTTTTGTCTGGTATAAGAAAGTGATCCAGTTTCATTCTTCTGCATGTGGCTGTCCAGTTTTTCCAACACTATTTGTTGAAGAGACTTTTCTCCATTGGACATTCTTTCTTGCTTTGTTGAAGATTAGTTGATCATATAGTTGTGGGTTCATTTCTGGGGTCTCTATTCTGTTCCATTGATCTATGTGTCTGTTTTTGTCCCAGTACCGTACTGTCTTGATGACTTCAGCTTTGTAATGGAGCTTGAAATCTGGAATTATTAAGACTTCAGTTTTGTTTTTCTTTTTCAGAATTGCTTTAGCTATTCAGGGTCTTTTGTGATTCCATACAAATTTTAGGATTATTTGTTTTAGCTTTGTGAAAAGTGCTGCTGATATTTTGATAGGGATTGCATTTGATGTGTAGATTGTTAGATTGTATAGACATTTTAGCAATGTTTGTTTTTCTAATCCATGAGCATGGAACATTTTTCCATTTCTTTTTGTCCTCTTCAATTTCTTTCATAAGTGTTCTATAGTTTTCAGAGTACAGATCTTTTACCTCTTTGGTTAGGTTTATTTCTAGGTATCTTATTGTTTTTGTTGCAGTTGCAAATGGGATGAATTCCTTGACTTCTTTTTCTGCTGCTTTGTTATTAGTGTATAGAAATGCAACAGATTTCTGCAGATTGGTTTAATATTCTGCAAATTTGCTGAATTTCAACCTGAGTTCTTGATTGACATACATTTGGCTTGCTACAAATCAGGGCTGTATTGTCCCACCATCTCCCTCTTTTCCCCAGACACAGAGCTGCTGAGGTGAGAGGAACAGTGATGACACATTTGCATTAACATCTGTCCATTTGTCTCCTGACGTAGTCTGGGTGACCTCATTTAAGTAGATGCTAAACACTTGTGGCCTACTAATTATCTCCTGTAAACTCTATGTAGCCTTTGCAGCTGCTTCTGGAGTCTCAGGGGTCCTCCACCAGGCCCTTACAAGTTCTCTGCCCATCTGTCACCTTTTCCACCCTTACTTTTGACAGTGGGACTCAGCTGCAGCCAGCACATAGAGGTCAGGGCTCCAGCTGGCCTTTACCTGCTCTATAAGCATAGCCAGAACTGGAGAACGATATCTTGAGCATGTTTCTGCCTGGCTCTGCAGGGGGTCACTGAGGCTTGCCATCTAGTTATCCTGGAAGAAGAGTTGGGACAGCAAAGGTAGATGAAGAGCTCCATGGAACTCAAGCCTGAGGCAGAACTTTAAGTACTGTAGTATGCCTTCCCAGGTCAGAGCTAAGAGAGCTCAGACCAGGGTTGGTAGCTGTAGGGAAAGAGGACCTTAATACCCATTCCAAAGCTTTCTCCTGTCTTGATTTTGTATCACCTTTCAAGCTGAAATGGGGGATAGTTTTCATCTTGAGATAGACTGTGCACAGTCTCTTGGAGCACCTTCTGCACTGGCTGGCCTCTATTTAGGGTGTTTTCCCCACAAGGAAAAGATAAGCATGTGATAATCCTTTAGGGAACAGGGTCAGGCTCTTAGAGCATAATCATTCCTAAGATCTTAGACCCAAAGAGAAGTTTCTCTTATCCCCAATAATAGGAATCATAAAAGACTGATGGATGTGGGGAGAAGGGATGGGGGGATAATAACCCAGTGAGCCTAGCCCCTTGGTAACCAATGAAATGAGATGTGTTAGAATATCTTCCACTATCAGTAGAGTGGGGCCATGTTATCAGAATTGTGCTCATCTGTCTTGAGTTGGGTTTCTTAGAACAGAGCCCACAAGAGACTGCAGGTTATGGAATTTATTGAAGGGGTGTTCTTCAGGAAAAACCTGTAAGTGGGCAAAGGAACAAGGACAGGAAAGGAGAAATTGCTGAAGAAGGATAAAGTCATGCTGGTCCATGGGTCCATGGAAAGGAATACCCCCTAGGCCCAGCCTTAACTTCACTCTCCCATGATTCCTTTCTCAGTGCTTCAACTGTTGCCTCACTTAGCCCCACAAGCTTCGCTGAGTGTTGGAGATGGAGCAATGTTTCCCTGTCTTAAAGAGCTCATGGTGGTCATCAATGAATGTAGGTGAACAAACATCTATGCTCTTGCACTTTTCACTATCACTGGATTTCTATACCTTTGTACTGGGAAGTGAGCTATTTCGTAGTCTCTGTTCTTGGGCACACCAGTTGAAACACATTTTTATTTATTTATTTTTATTTCCTAATACATTCATTCACTTAGAGGAAATAAATTGGATCACCTATAAAGCCTGACCTTTCTAGGATGTAGGCTTCTTAATGTTTTGCTGACCTCTGAGTAGAACTCTTTTATCACTAGATAATAATTGTTTAGTTTCAGCACAAACATACTCAGGATCTAGGCCAATAAACCAATGCTGACTTGCATGCCTACCCAGTTTGATCTTTTTATTATTTTAGTAACTATAGTTTCTCATAAAAAGATTTACGAATAACTTCCACTTTTATTATTCAAAGAGTTCTTATAAGTACAAGTGTCTACAAGTGTCTCTTCACTGATGTAAAACTTCCTTTCTCCAAGATTAAGTATAAAACTTTAATTAAAATTCTCAAGGCAATAAAGCCAAATTCTAATCCCTTTATGTAGTCAATGAAATAGAATCAAAAGAGAGAAGAATAGTGGATTTTTAAAAAATGATATCCAATCTTTTTAAAAAAATTTCATTATCTCCCAAAAATAAGTCATCTGAGATAATAAGTTTCCTCTTTTTATGAGGCAGAGTTTTTCAATGAGGTTGTATTCACTCAGTCAATAGTAAAATAATCAGCTACAGTGAATAAATAAATAAAAAAAATAAATGTCTGGTCTGCTTTGACACATACCATCTCTTTATAGGCCACTTCTGTGTAATTGTATTTTACATAAGTATTTCTCATCTCAGCATTCATTATGGAAGCAGAGACAATTCTCTAATTTTAGTGAATGCAAAGACACCAGCAGCAAACAGCCATGCCATGTAGAACTTCGATAATTTGTTGTATAGTAGTTTAACGCACAACACCCACACCTCCAGTTTCCTTCCCCACCTTCATACAAAGTTGCTTGACCACAGCTGCCATGAACAATATTAAAGTGCATTTGCTCCTACACAGATATGTCCAAGGGAGAAATTCTACCACCACAATTATGTTATTACACATCTGTGCATGGTGAATAGTAAATCCAACTATTCTAAATGTCTCTTCTTGCACAAAGTTTTCAGCTCTCTCCTTTTCAAGATACATAAGAGCTTAAAAAATTAAGATGTAGTTATTAAAATTACAAGTAACAGGAGAACCACCTCTTAAAGATTAGAAGAATAGTCGTTGGAAAAAAAATGATGTGCTATGGACAAGAAAACTTTAAAAACTGTTATGCTTTATGAAACATAAGGGGGAAACTAGTATCATGAAATGAGAGTCGCTGTGCCTTCTTCATGAACACATATTAGAGGATTTGGCACATAGTACTCACTAAATAAATATTTGTTATTTTAATAGTTGAAGAAAAACATTTCTGAACTAAGAATAACACACCAGGGTATGCACATCAACAGCAAACACATCCTGGGTAAAGTTTGTATTTAAAAAATGAAAGGTAGGTAGGTAGGTAGGTATATAGACAAATAGAGGAGAGAGGAGGAGCATAGTGATTTTTATCAGCTTTGAATAAAGCAGAAAAAAAATGGGAATGGAATCAGTCCAGGCTCAAGTTTCCCTGGAAATACCAAACACCTAAAGGACAATCAAGAAACCTCTATAGACTTTAAGAAAAAGCTGTAACTTAACTCCTATGCCCCCTGCAAAAAATTTATCCTGCCAAAGTTTTTTTTTCCATATTTATTTATTTATTTGAAAGAGAGAGCATGCTCACACAGGGGAGTGGGAGGAGGGACAGCAGGAGAGGGAGAAGGAGAGAGAATCTTCAAGCAGACTCCCTGCTGAGCACAGAGCCTAGAGCAGAACTCAATCCCACAACCCTGAAATCATGACCTGAGCCAAAATCGAGAGTTGGTGCTCCACCGACCAAGCCATCCAGGTGCCCTACCTGTCAAACTTTTATGCTTAATAATATCAGAAAAATACCTCAAGCTTTTTATTCTTATAATTATTTTTGAAATATTCCATAAACATTTTAAACCAGTAGTCTTCAATAAAAGATACAGTTACCTTAGGAGTATACAAAGATTTTCCATGGAGGTACATGGGCACAGATAGTTTCATGGGAATCAATTTTTACATCCTGAATATGTGAACTATTTCTCAGAACGAGTTTTCTTGGTTCCTCTTTCTAAACTCCCATTTAATGACCACTCTTATACCACTTGACAAAATAAAGGTCCACCTCTTACCCATCCAGAAAATTACTATTCTACACGATTCCCCTTGGTGTAAATACCTCTGACACAATTCGGAATAATAGAATCGGGATTGAAAAAGTGATTCTAAAGACAGTAAGAACACAGATCAGGAGGTAGTATCTGTCATCTTTAGTGAAGCTGGCTTCAGATTCTCCCTCCCTCTCTCAAATAAATAAATAAATAAATAAATAAATAAATAAATAAAATCTTTTTAAAAATAAAGAACTAACGTTGTTATAGAAAATACTTTCCACTCCTATGTACTTAAACATTACTTTGCATTTCCTAGAATTTTTTAATAAATGTACTATTTCCAGCCTGACTTCTTTCAATCAGCAGGATAGCTTTGAAATGCCTCCCTGTTGGGGTACCTGGGTGGCTCAGTGGGTTAAGCCTCTGCCTTCAGCTTAGGTTATGATCTCAGAGTCCTGGGATCAAGACCCGCATCGGGCTCTCTGCTCAGCAAGGAGCCTGCTTCTCCCTCTCTCTCTGCCTGCCTCTCTGCCTACTTGTGATCTCTCTCTGTCAAATAATTGAATAAAATCTTTAAAAAAATGTGTTTATGTTGTTGCATACCTCAATAGTTCACTTCTTTTTTTTATTAATGAACAGTATTTAATTCTATGTATATACTGCAGTTTACTTAACCACTCAGCTGTGGATACATGTTTATGTTGATTTTGGCTATTACAAACAAAGATGCCACGAACATTTGTGTACAAGTTTTTGTACGGACACATGTTTTAGTAAGTATGTAACCCGAAACAATAGTTCATTTTCTTACTCTTACATAAATATCTAGAAGTGAGATGAGCAGATCATATGGTAGGTTATTTTTAATATTTTAAGAAGCTGAAAAACTATTTTCTAAAGAGGCTGTGCCATTATATAGTTCCACCAGAACTGTATGAGAGTTCCAGTTCTCCCAGACCCACCAACACTCCATAAGCTGAAGCTAAAGAAGGATTTAGAGGAGATTTAGAGCTTAAATGCTTATATTAGAAAAAGAAAGTTCTAATATCAATCATCTAGTCTTCCAAAATAAGGAACTGGAAGAAGAAGAGCAAATATATCCAAAGCAAGCAGAAAGAAGCAATTTACAAAGAACAGAAATCGGCAAAATTAAAAATAAAAATACAATAGAAAAGAAATGTGAATGAAACCAAGGCTGGTTCTTGAAGAGCATTAATAAAATTAGTAAATCTTGGAGCACCTGGGTGACACAGTCCACGAAGCATCTGCCTCTTGGTTTTGGTTCAGGTCCTGATCTTAGGATCCTGAGATTGAGTCCCATGTCATCTCTGCACTCAGTGTGGAGTCTACTTGAGGTTTCCTCTCCCTCTCCTTTTGACCCTCCTGCTCATGCTCTCTAATAAATAAATAAATAAATAAATCTTTTTAAAAATTTGCCAGTTCTCTAGCTAGATGTACTAAGAAAAAAAGTAAAATTATAAATTAACAATAGAAGGAATAAAAGAGAGGTCACTGCTACAGATCCGACAAGACACTAAAAAAATACTTAATTCATCTGTGATAAACTTAATAAGGTAATGAGGGAACTAAAAATATAAGGGAATATTATAAAAGATAAAAAGATAATAAGGGAATACTATGTGCATAAACTTGATGACCTAGATGAAATGGATCAATTCATTGAAGGACACAAACTATCAAAATTCAAGAAAAAAAATGCAGGTAACTTGAATGTTGGTGAATTTATTGTAGAAACAGAATTCATACTTGTTATTGTTGTTTAAAAGCAATTTAAAAAGACTCCAGGCCCAGAAGATTTCACTGCCAAATTCTACAAACATCTAAAGAAAAAATAATTCTAATTCTACACAATCATTTAAGAAAATGGAAGAAAAGGAAACTTCTCAAAAACATTAAGAAAGAAACATGCAGACCAATGTCCCTCATGAATATGGATACAACCCCCTCCAAATGTTATCAAATAAAATTCAACTGTGTATAAAAAGGTTAATACATCACAACCCAGTGAAGTTTATCATGGAAATGCAAGATAGGTTCAACATTCTAAGAAGAATCAATGCAACTTACCATATTAACAGACTCAAGCATAAAGTCATGTGATAATCTCCATAGATGCAGAAAAAGAATTTGAAGCTTCCATCCCAATATACCTAGCAGTGGCCTCAGGTCCATGTACTTCTCAGCAGAAAGACCTTGTCAGCATGTCAATACTTACAAGGCCGGAGGTGGGCTGTGCTTGTTATGTGTTTTTTTTTTTTTTTTTTTTTTTGTGGGGGGGGGGGGGGGGGGGGCACACATGCATGCAAGTGGGCATAAGCAGGCAGAGCAGCAGAGGGAGAGGGAGAGGTAGGTTCTCCACTGAGCAGAGAGCCCGACACAGCATCAGGACTCTGGGATCATGACCTGACTCAAAGGCAGATGCTTAACTGACTGAACCACCCAGGCATCCCAGCTTGCTTATGTGTTCTAAGAAATAAGGGCTGCATGGGTATAAGGATATCACCTGAATCTTCCAAATCAAGCTCCTTGAGCCCTCTGTGATAGATGGAGAAGTGAGGGAAGGTGAGAAGGTGATGCCGTTTCCAACAAAACATTTCTGTCTTTGTCATCAGCATTGTATAAAGATCTGAGTTTGAGGAGAAATGAACAAGAGAGGAGATTGGAATAGTTCAGGGGCCTTCAAACTTCTTCTGATAATGTTTTAATGGGATTTATGAGTCTCACTTTGCAGCTTAAATAAAAATCCTTCTGCAGAGAACTTGAACAGTGCCTCTGTAGAATTCTTCTTTTGTTATGAGACACTAGAAGGCAATGATGATTCCCAAACATTTTTCTTGGTGAAATGCCTTCTCTTTTCTTTGGGATGTTTTCCCCTGTAGCCTTGAGTCTGTGTGGTATCAATGTGGCCTTTGAGACAAGAGTAGTAAAATGTCTTCTAGCAATACCTGGAACAGAGCTCTTGGTGGATCTGTTCTAATAATAATAAGGGATTGAAACTAACTGTAGCCATACTTTCCATTCATTTCCTCATTGTTTACCATAAAATTAGATGTTCCCATCATGGCTCACAAGGCTCTTCATCTGTGACTCTGTGCTATAACTTCCTCTCACTATTTCATAAAGCTTTCCTAAAATTTGCCTTCAGACATGCTGTTCACTCTATGTGAAATTCACTTCCTCTTTTTCTCCACCTGCTTAACCCCTATTCATGTTTCAAGTGTCAACCTAAAGGTATTCCTCAGGGATACCTTCCATGAACACACCACCCAACTAGGAACTGTTCTCTCCTATACTTTCTCCTGGTACCTACACTACTTTTTTATTGCACTTAGCATGATTTCCTGTTTTATATCCATTTGTGATCTTGTCTTTGGCCTTTCTCCACCAAGTTGTAAATTTCATGCAGGCAGGAGCAATGTTCACTTTATATTTTTTTCCAGGAAAATTTAACAGGTTTATTTATAATTGTTATAAAGTTGAGCTTGTTCACTGAAATATTTTGACTTGCATTAATGCTTTATGTCCCCACATTTATATAGAAAATTTACACACAAATGAAAATGAAAAAACTGCCAATACCTGATTTCTGTCCCCTGTTTTTCCACTTGCAATCATATGCTTAGGTACCTTTTTAATCCCATGAGAGGAAAAAAATCAGACATTCAGAACTACCATAACAGGAAGAAGAGAATCTTTTTTAAAGAATGAAATGCTCTCCACCATAGTGGATTCTTTCTTTTTCTTCAAGATTTTATTTTTTAATTTGAGATGGAGTAGAGAGAGAGCCCAAGCAGGGCAGGGAGGGCAGAGGGAAAAGGAAAAGCAGACTCCCCATTAAGCAGGGACACTGGGATCATGACCTGAGCTGAAAGCAGATGCTTAACCAACTGAGCCACCCGGGCACTCCCATCATGTGGATTCTAAAGCACTTCTCCACCTATTCAGCATGCTAGCTGGATGTCTTTTGCTCTATTGTTACACCTTTGGCCTGGATAGCACATAGGTTGGTGACTGCAAAATGGTGCACCAAATGTGCCTCCCTTGCCTCCTGCAAAGCTCCAAGAGCTGCACTCTGGAAGTACAGATCTGTTTTCTTGAAGTCCTGAGCAATTTCTAGCACCAGACGCTGGAAAGGAAGTTTGCCAATCAGAAGTTCAGTGGACTTCTGATAATGTCCAATTTCACGGAGTGCCATGGTACCAGGCCTATAACAACAAAGTTTCTTCATCCCTCAGTAGAGGGTGCATTTTGTAGCCAGGTGCTTTCTCCACGCTTTACCACGGGTTGATTGGCTGATTGGCGGGCAGTCCGCATTGTAAAGACCTCCCTACTACAAGTGCCACAGTGTAAAGTCCTGCTTCCTTACCCTTTCTCCTCCTCTGGCTGGAGCGCAGCGAGCTAGAGGCAGAGCTGACATTAGAGAGTGAAGGCAGAGCAGTAGCGGCTGCAAACATCCCAATATTCACTTTATATACCATTGTGTCTCCAGTGCCTAAACTAATTCCTACCACATAGGAAGTGCTCAATAAATCCTTATTGAATGACTATTGAAGGGATTTCCACTATCCTTCTGGACTTTAATACTAGAACCAAAATGAATACTTCAGATTTAAGTCCCATCAAAATATGTTACTATAAATAATTGTTAACAGCATAGGATACCTTTTCAATTCACATGCACTGCTAGGTCGCTAATAAAATTATTGTAGCCTAGAAGAAGGAGGCACAGTTCTGAATGTGTAGTTGGAGTGGAGTGTCTGAGGCTCAAACAGCCTTACTCCCTGTTCCATCTAGCATTACCACCATGGGTTGCTACTATACGTGATCAGATAGCTTAGATAAAAATAGTTTTGCAATAACTTCCAGTAATTTTTTCACTTTTCTGTATTTCCCAACAATTTACTATATACATAATGGAAAACAGTTAACAATTTTCTTTTACTTTTTTTTTTGTTATATTAGTCACCATACAGTACATCATTAGTTTTTGATACAGTGTTCCATGATTCACTGTTTGTGTGTAACACCCAGTACTCTATGCAATATGTGCCCTCCTTAATACCCACCACTAGGCTCACCCATCCCCCTACCCTCCTCCCTTCTAAAACCCTCAGTTTGTTTCCCAGTGTCTATAGTCTCTCATGGTTTGTCTCCCCCTCCAATTTCTCCCCCTTCATTTTTCCCTTCCTTCTCCCAATGTCCTCCATGTTATTCCTTATGTTCCACAAATAAGTGAAACCATATGATAATTTACTTTCGCTGCTTGACTTATTTCACTTAGCATAATCCCTTCAAGTTCCATCCATGTCAGTGCAAATGGTGGGTATTCATCCTTTCTGCTGGCTGAGTAATATTACATTGTGTTTATAGATTACATCTTCTTTATCTATTCATTTGTTGAAGGGCACCATGGCTCTTTCCACAGTTTGCTTATTGTGAACATTGCTGCTATGAACAATGGGGTGATGTGTCCCTTCTTTTCACTACATCTGTATCTTTGGGGTAAATACTCAGTAGTGCAATTTTTGGGTCATAGGGTAGCTCTATTTTTAACTTTTTGAGGAACCTCCTCGCTGTTTTCCAAAGTGGCTGCACCAATTTGCATTCCCACCAACAGTGTAAGAGAGTTTCCCATTCTCCACATCCTCTCCAACATTGGTTATTTCCTACCTTGTTAATTTTGGCCATTCTAACTGGTGTAAGATGGTATCTCAGTGTCATCTCAGTGTGGTTTGGATTTGAATTTCCCTGATGGCTAATAATGTTCAACATCTTTTCATGTGTTTGTTAGCGAATTGTATGTCTTCTTTGAAGCTGTGATCACTGAGACAGTATGGTACTGGTACAAAAACAGACACATAGATCAGCAGAACAGAAGAGAGAACCTATATATGGATCCTCAACTCTATGATCAGCTAATTTTCAACAAAGCAGGAAAAATTATCCAATGGAAAAAAGACAGTCTTCTCAATAAATGGTTTTGAAAAAATTGGACAGCTACATACAGAAGAATGAAACTGAACCATTCTCTTACACCATACACAAAGTTAAACCTTAAATGGATGAAAGACTTCAATGTGAGACAGGAATCCATCAAAATCCTAGAGGAGAACATAGGCAGTAATCTCTTCAACATCGGCCAGGGTAACTTCTTTCAAGATCCACCTCCAAAGGCAAGGGAAACAAAAATGAACTTTAGGGACTTCATCAAGATAAAAAGGTTCTGCACAGCCAAGGAAACAGTCAACAAAACAAAGAGGCAGCCCACAGAATGGGAGAAGATGTTTGCAAATGACTTTACAGATAAAGGACTGGAATCCAAGATCTCTAAAGAACTTCTCGAACTCAATACCCAAAAAACAAATAATCAAGTCAGAAAATGGGCAGAAGACATGAACAGATGCTTCTCCAAAAAAGACATACAGATGGCTAACAATTTTATTTTTCTAGTGGTCTCCCACACTCTGTGCTTGACTCAGTGATAACAACCAGTATAGGGAACCCAAGAAGGGTGTGTGATACAGACTATCTCCTCAGCTGCTAAAAATAAGATGATGTGTTTGTTTCACTTGTTTTCTTCTCATTTTTTGCCACTTGAAATAACACCCCAAATTTGGGGTAATGGGATTGAAATACCCAGCCTATCTTTGCCCTGGCAGCTCAGCCATGCATCTGTACCTTCCATTTGTCAGTTGCTAGACAACTATGGTGTCTAGCTACAGTGTGATAATGATAAGGAAATTAATAATGTTGACCATTTTTCTCTTAGCCTAATAGTTGGTTTAATTAATAGGTTGCCAGGCACAGCAGATACTATGTGAATGTCCAAAGTCATCCATTATGGGGACAGCAACTCTAATAGACTCAGGATCCAAGAGCTAAATGAGACTTTATTTGAAATCAATCCAACTACAATGATTGCATTTTAATTTCAACATGAAGACATATTGTTTGATAAATAATTTCAGGACAATGACTCATAACGAGAAATTGGAATGGCTCTAGGAAATCTCAGCTTTAGGTTATTTTAGCTAAAATGTATAGAAGAATGTTTGCTTTCTTTTAAGCAACCAGGCCTGATGAGTATTTCCAGCATCCAAGGCATGCTCCTGACCAATAAAATGTAAAGGGGCAGGGAAATGGATTAAGTTCCTTTGCAGCCTTCTTGAGACAGCAGGAAGGGGCTGATGGCATGGGACCTCAAATGAGAGAAAAACCATAGAAAGCCTGCATGGTATCAGGACCCATAGAACAGGAAAAATTAGCAACTATTTGAGCTAAAAGCAAGACAGACATAGAAAAAGATAGGTTCAAAAGCCATCTGTGACAGGGAGGACCAGACTGAGTTACATGGTAGAATTCTGTGTGCATGCACACCTGAGGATCTGAATGGGGTCCCACAAAAGTGATACGAGTGTATTTGGCAAATTTTGTCACCCATAAATTCCCAGTAGCTATTTTCAAACCAAATGCTTAATGTTTTATATATGCTGTACATATTTACATGTAAATATATATTATATGTACATATAATATACAGATGTTGTATATAAATAAGTGTGGTATTTTCTGTTATTTAGATAGTGCTTACCCAATGTTTTTTAAAATTAGTTCAGAGGTAGAATTTTGTGATTTATCAGTTGCATGTAACACCCAGTGCTCATTACATGAAGTGCCTTCCTTAACTCCCATCATCCAGTTACCCCATCCCCCAGGGACTTCCCCTCCAGCAACCCTTAGTATGTTTCCTAGAATTCAGCATCTCTTATGGTTCGCCTTCCTCTCAATTTTCATCTTATTTCATTTTTCCTTCCTTCCCTTATGTTCATCTGTTGTTTCTTAAATTCCACATATGAGTGAAATCACATGGTATTTGTATTTCTCTGATTGACTTATTTCACTTAGCAAAATACCCTCTAGTTCCATCTACATCATTGCAAATGGCAAGATTTCACTCTTTTTGATGGCAGAGTAATATTCCATTGTGTGTATACACCACATCTTTATCCATTCATCTGCGGATGGACATTTGGGTCTTTCCATATTTTGGCTATTGTGGCCATTGCTACTACAAACATTGGAGTGCATTTGCCCCTTTGGATCCCTATATTTGTATTCTTTAGATAAATTTCTAGAAGTGTAATTACTGGTTTGTAGGGTAGTTCAATTTTAACTTTTTGAGGAACTTCTATACTGTTTTTCAGAGTGGCTGCACTAGCTTGCATTCCCACCAACAGGGTAGAGGGTTCCCCTTTCTCCGCATCCTCGCCAGCATCTGCTGTTTCCTGTGTTGTTCATTTTAGCCATTCTGACCAGTGTGAGGTGGTATCTCATTATGGCTTTGATTTGTATTTCCCTGATGTCAGGTGATGTTGAGCATTTTTTGTGTGTCTGTTGGCCATTAGTATGTCTTCTTCAATGCTTACCAATGTTTTAAATAATCTTCCAAGTGTTGGGAAAGGGGGTTGTGGTATCTGGCAAAATGGTATGAAAATCATTAACCGTTTTCTCTTTCATTCCCTCTTTTTCTAAAGTAACACTAAATTTATTCCTTTTTTTAAAATAGCATGATTCTGCCCAACCTCAAATTTCTGACTCTCCCCTCTTTCCATAAGGTGGATCCACTTCCCTAAGTGGAATTCCAGAAATAACTGTCACTACAATTGTTGTATATATAGTTGAGTTATATCACTTCTAACAAGAGACATTTAGGAATATTCAGAGTTCTTGGGGGAAAGCAAGTTGTGCATTAGGCTGGTATAGTTGACGTTGCTGTTAACTGTCCCAGATCCCTTTTGTGGAGCCAGTAAACCCATTCCTTACTTGCTGCATGGCTGCTCCTCGCTCTCCACTGTCCCCTTCTTTGGGGGGGGAGATTGTTTTTGGCCAAGGGGACCTCCCTCTGGAAATGTCTGGTAGATTGTGTCCTTCCCATCCTGACGATTGAGTCATATGTGGTTAAACTACTGAGTTGTTGAAACTAGAGAAGTCTGAGCAGAAGGCTACAGGAAGTATAAAAATGACATTGTTTCTTCCCCAGGGGAGCATCCTTCACCACTTAACTGAGTGACCCTCTTAGGGTCATTTTCCTACCCAAAAGGATGAAGTCAACACTGACACTCACCTCCCCAATAGGGAGAAGGCAAGCAGCTGGCCGAGCAAAGGGCATAGAATCTAAAAGCTAAAGACCCTAAAAGTGGCCAGAAAAGCCATGTTTGGGAGGAAATAAATAACTGACAGCAAGAGGTTTGGAGACAGCACGGAAGGACACAAACCTCTTTAGGAAGAGCAAGGATGGAGATCCAGTACTTAAAAATGCATCTGGAACGATCTTAGAAGCGGAACTGAAATTAGCTACAACTGGTAATAAGAACCCTCACATAAAAATAACAGTAATAAAAAGTAACAATAGCTATCATTGTTTGAGCACCTGCAGAGTGTGAGGCACTTGGAGGGTCTTTGCCAGGTTCCTTACATTTATTCTTCAGAATCCCTGCAACAAATCTGTAAGGCTGGAATGAGGCCAGCACAGCCTCTGACCACAGTGCCATGCAGCCATGTTTTTATTCCATTACAAACACATAGGAAAGAGTGGTGGGGAAATGAGAGGAAAGAGAAATGGGACCCACAGTGCCTTTTCCTTCTCTTTAGCACACAGCACAGTGCCTGGCACTAGTAGTCACTCCATAAATATTTAGGAATGAATGGAAGACCAGAAATTTACATACTAAAATTTTAATAATGCTTAACTTTGGGTGGTGGGGCCAGGAGCTGCACTTCTGTTTATATTTCCTCAAGTTTTCTGCATTAAATTTGTTCTTCAGCAAATTGGAAAATGACAAGTGTGTATAACTATATGCGGATGCTTAAATATTTTGGTAATTATGATCAATTTAATTCCTAAATGAAGAACATTTTTTGGTATTCATAAGACCTTATTTAGTTTTTTTATGTATCACTTTAGGCTTTAATTTATTAGTAACATAAATCCAAGGTTGCGTAAATGCCTCTTAGAAATGAACTGTTAGCCCAACCATAGCATCTGGAAATGCCATTATGAAGGTGGCACTCAGTCCCAAGTTCAGGACTGCCCCAGCTTTCCCCTGGAAGGGTGCCATAGTTTAGGGCACCTCTTTTGCTCTCTGAAAAGGAAACTTCTACTTTCATCTATGGCCATACAAATGTCTCCAAAAGGGAGAGTCCCAGACATGCTCTTTAAAGCAAGGGTCTGTGCTTCATAGCAGCTAGCACTAAATAAAAGAAGTATTAGCAAGTGTGAAGGCAGTCAGATCCAAAAATTAGGTTGCTAAGAAGTCTGCTTAGATTAAAATACGCCAGGGTGCCACGACTCAGTTTTCTGGAACTACCCCCAGGTGAGATAAATGAAAATGCCCTGGAATGTCATTTCTTTTCCCCAGTAAGTACTTTCTGACTGGCCATCCATCGGTCCTTTGCCAAGTGATCTGGGCCCAGAAACTGAACTGTAATTCCATTTTAGATGAAGAAACTGAGGCTCTGAGAGCTTGAACAATCTGCCAAGAAGCATAGCTAGCTGAAATCAAGTCTGACATGAGAGTGAGTTTCCTGATTGCCATATGCAATTTCTGTGGTACCCACTGAAGAGAGCACTTTGTCCTCATTCTTCTGGACACTTCCCAGTCCAGCGATCCCTCTGCTCCCCCTCTCATACAGGCTTTCTACATCCATCCATCACCACTTGCTCCTGGAATAACTTAGCATCTGGCCCACCTTTCCCTGCAACCCTTTCCCCATCCTCAGCTGACATTTTTCCCTCCTTCAGCCTATCGGGGGCAGAGGTGCTCCTTCCTGGGAGTCACTGTTCCACTAGCTCCAGAGTCAGGCCCAGTCCTCTGATTGCCACTTTCTCTGATCTTTCTCCACAAGCAGCCCCTTTGTCTGATCCTGGGCTTTGCAAGATGGGTGCTCCCTTTCAGCTGTGGTTTAATGAAGCTTCCACTAGGTGCTGGCCAACCAGCCTAGGTCAGGAGCTTAGAGAAAAGCAGTTACCGACACTTGCTGCTTATCCTATTGTCAGCCCAGCTCTCTCACAAGACAGCACTTTATTTTACTTCTTTTGTCCCATTTTAGTTGTAGGTCCTGTCCCCCATACCCCATTCATGAGATCCTGCCTCTATGGTCTGCTAGTTCCCCATTTCTTCCGAGCTTGGGGCCCTCACTTCCTGGGCCTCCTGGAGAAGGGGGCCCCTTAACTCTACCCTGTTGGGTGCTCATTACATATTCAGTTAAACCATATTATCCATATTTTTCCTACAAAAAGGACAAATTTGTTTGATTTAACTTAATATAGGAAAGTCCTACATGAACATCAAGACATTGTTGAATTATACCTGGGTGAAATTTAAAAGAAAGTCTATCATCCATTTACTGTTCTTTCATTTTGGGGGAGCCTGATCTTTCTAGTCTCTTACGTGCTATATAGTCATCTGTCTTCATGTATATATGTCCTTGTGCATGTGTGTGTGTATAAACTCATACGTCTTTTTTTCCCCCCAAGATTATTTCTTTATTTATTTATTTGAGAGAGAGTGAGTAGGAGGGAGAGAGAATCTGAAACAGAACCCGTGCTGAGCATAGAGCCTGACACAGGGCTTGATCCCACTACCCTGATATCATGACCTGAGCTAAAACCAGGAGTTGGGCACTCAACCAACTGAGCCACCCAAGCACCCCTAAGCTCATATGTCTTAATACGTATTTATGTTATTTTCACTGACTACCCTTTAACATGGCAACATAATTGTTTATAATTAAAAATGAAGCCAAGTCCCTAGGTCCTGCACTCTCAGCAGATATGGTTGGCTCCTGCTCACAGCTGTGCCCACGGTGGGCAGATTCCAGCCAGGACCACAATCCTCAGAGGTTCTGAAGCAGGCAAGCCAATGTCATTCCACCACAGACTTGGATCCCTGCCAGGGAAGCAGCTAAGCTCCAGAACAGAGGAGCCAGCACATCTGTCTGCTTAGGAGGAAGTTTTAGCTCAGTCATGCAGAAGGTCTCGAAATGGGGCTAGAGCAATTTGCAATTAGCCATCCTCATTTACATTTTTCTTACTAACAGCTATGTAGAGAAGAGCTTACACACCCTGGCTGATAATTCTGGGAGCTGGGTCTGTCTCTATCCACAGACCTGCAGGCAGAAGGGATTTTAGCAGAGCTCTCATTTAAATACTTCAGGGAGAACACTTACGAAGCAAATATTCCATCTCACTTTTTGTGTTAGTAATATTTTATCTCTTCTTAGGACTGTTCCTAGAGCAGATACTGGATTCCTTCACATGCTATCTGGGTGAGCTGAGACAAAGCATTCCACCTTTCTAAATCTTAGTCTCCTTATCTGTAAAATGGGATAAGAATGTGTTCTTTATAGGATTGTTGTGTGATAATGTTGACATCGTAGGGGGGCAGGCAGCCCAGCAAACCATGATGATATTAGTGTTTGGTAGTCATGACAAATGACGATAAGGAAACATTCAGGGTACCACGAGAGTGACTAATAGAGATCTGGGTTGGTGGCTTTACATCTTAGAGATATATTGAAGAAGATGTCATTATTGTACCCAGTCAGGAAAAGACAAAGGGAGTACCTTGAGATGATTACAAAAGTTTAGGTGTAGAATGCATGACTTTGGGTGAAGGAAGGAGATAAGACCCCATAGCTATCAATAGATGCTTTTCTATTCTGCTAGTATTTCTATATGTGCTTCATTAAGAAACTACAGGAAGTGAATAATTAAGAAGTAGTCTTTAAATCTGGTGCAGGGTTCTCAATAATGACACTATTGACTTTTGGGTAGGATAATTCTCTGTTGTGGGGGCCTTGTGCATCATAGAATATTCAGCAGCATCCCTCGGGTCTACTCACCTCCTAGTCATGGCGTCCAAAATGTCTCCAGACATTGCCAGATGTCTACTGGTGACCAAAATCACCCCCAATGGAGAATCACAGTTCTAGTACATTTGTCTTAGAATCATGTAGCATTTGGAGTATATAAATCAGTAATAAATAGTCCCCCATTTCTGAGGACAGGAGAGAATATATAAAAACAAACAAGAAAAACAAAAATAAAGGCAGCCAGAGACTTGGTCAGAGTGTGGTGTGGGGCTTTTGGCATGATAACTTCTGCCTGGCTTGCTTCTGCTGGGTCATTCTGTTGTCAACTTTAAGCTGAAACTAGGTTGTTCAGAAGCCCCATCCATGAGAAGCTTAGGTGAGGGCTGGTCAACAGAGGAACATGCCCCAAATTTGAGAGATAAAAGTGAGGCACCAGTTATCATTCTCAGAAGAACTTCTGGGTCTGGTACAATAATGGACAGATGCATAGCCGACTAGCTTATCCTCATTCTAGTCCACTCCTTGTCCAGTTCTTCCTGACAGCTTGTTCTGCTGACCAACAACAACCCCAGTTCACCACCAGAAATGTGACTGTGGAAGTACAGAGGTGGTAGCTCAGAAACAACAGCTTTCTTTCCATGAAAGTTCTGCTTGGGAAGCTGGGAATGTCTGGCTTCTCAGAGATCCTCGAAAGCTCTGACTTGTCTATTTGTGTTTTAGGAGGTCTAGTTAGGGCTTATTCTCTGGCTCCTCATCCTTCTTTCAGAACTTCACTTCCCCAGCTCATCCCACAATTGGGCAATGCCCAACTTTTATAAATAATCCACCCCCTTGTTCCATAATACTCATAATAGTTGAATGATTAATCTTTGATACCACCTCTCTGTCCCTTAGCCTTCCTCAGAATTGGAATTTCAGAAGCCATTGCTATCTGAGCCATTGTTAGTCACATCCATCCCCAGGGAGGATACTTAGGACATGAATCACCACCCAGAACAGAGGCAGAGAGAAACAGGACAAGCAGTCAACTTCCTTCCTAATTCAATGGACACTAATAAATTTATCTCTACTATGCCTATTCCAAGAACTCAATTTGTTTTGTCTGCCCTGGAAGAATGTAGACCAGACGAAAATTAACTCTTTGTAGGCTGAAAGAGCAAAGCTCTCCATGAGCAATCTCAGGTGTAAGATTTAAGCTATTGGGCTGCAGAGAATGGAGAACCCTCTTATACTTTTGGTGGGAATGCAAGTTGGTATAGACACTTTGGAAAACAGTGTGGAGGTTCCTCAAAAAATTAAAAATAGAGCTACACTCTGACCCAGCAATTATACTAGCAGGTATTTACCCCAAAGATAAAGATGTAGTGAAAAGAAGGTCATATGCACCCCAATGTTCATAGCAGGAATGTCCACAATCTGTGGAAAGAGCTGAGATGCCCTTCAACAGATGAGTGGATAAAGAAGATGTGGTCCATATATACAATGGAATATTACTTAGCGATCAGAAAGGATGAATACCCAACTTTTGCATCAACATGGATGAAGGAGATGGAGGAGATTATGCTAAGTAAAGTAAGTCAAGCAGAGAAAGTCAACTATATGGTTTCACTTACTTGTGGAACATAAGGAATAACATGGAGGACATTAAGAGAAGGAAAGGAAAAGTGAAGAGGGGAAATCAGAGGGGGAGACAAAACATGAAAGACTGTGGACACTGGGAAACAAACTGAGGGTTTTACAGGGTGGGGGGGTCAGGGGATGGGTGAGCATGGTGGTGGGTACTAAGGAGGGCACGTATCTCATAGAGTACTGGGTGTTATACACAAAGAACGAGTCATGGAACACTGCATCGCAAACTAATGATGTACTGTATGATGACTAATATAATACAATAAAAAAAAGATTTAAGCTGTGGGGTTAAGTTCAACAGAGCAGTCCCCACCCCCACATCTTTTCTGAAAGTGGTGACCACAGTGCAGCCTTGGTATTCTTCTGTGTTTTAGTTCAAGTTCCTCAGAAGCAGACCCAGAGACAAGGATCTGCGGCAAGTTGTTCCTTTGAGAGATGGTGCCAGGTGACACTGAGAGAAGCATGGGGAAGTGGGGCAGGGTAGGCAGCCAATAAAAGGTTTCTTATAAAGCTAGTGGCTGTGTGGGTAACTGGAGCTTGAGTCCACTGGAGAGCTCTGGAAACCAGTGTAGAATACCCTCTTACCCCAGGGTGGGGATAATTCCTCTTAGGAAAGGTATTATGGGTACTAATTCTTGATGTACACTTCTGATCTGCTCTGCACAAAGGCAGAAGATCCCAGCTGCCAGAGATGCTGATGCTGGCAGCTGGAGATTGGCCAGTGTGCATTAAAATGGTAAGGTCCAAGGGAATATGCAGAGAGGCACTGATAGCATCTGTTGCTCTTGGCAACACCAGGTTTTGTGCATAAGACTCCATATTCAGACAGAAACCAGATCTCAGAGAAGAAACACATCAAAAAATGTAAAAGAGTTTGTGTCCTATGTCTTGCCCCTAGTCTCAGGAAGTACTTGATACCACTGCCTGTGACTCTTGAGTCCTCAAAACGGAAGTCTACCCCACACACATTCCTCTTTTTAATTTAGAGCAATGTGGAACACAATACATGTATTTGCTCAGTTTATTTATTTCCTGTTCGTTCTGGACTTATACCATCCTCAGACTTGATGGGCTTTCTTATGTTTCCTCTTCTGTTGTTACACTGGACCAAACAGAAGAAAGAGGTTGGAGGCTTTTACTGGAAACATCACAAGATGAAATTTGGTCAGCAGCATCCTTTGGGTATGGATTTAACTTCTTAGAAAAACTGATTCCACATTCCTCTGATCTACGGGAGGACCTGCCTTAACTTATATCATGGATATAAGGGATCACCATAGAGAAATGGCCCCCTAATCCCTTTCCAGATATCGTGAGTTGGCTGTTTGGCAGAATGGATGAAAAGATTATAGGACTATCATTGTAAGCACCTCTGTTGCAGGAAGTGCCTGTTGCCTATGAGGGTCTTTCATGCTACAGGGTTGAGATTCATCAGCAGGGTTCTAGGGAGCTGATAGTTTGAGTCTGGCTCCTGAGGGTTGGCTTATGTGAAATCTTTAACGGAGGTGAGCCAGTCTTCAGGGTTCCTATGTGGCCTGGGGTTACTCTAGAGCACAGGGATATATACAGGAATCCAGGAAAAAGACCAAACTAGTAAAGAAATACACCTATGACAGGAGTGCCACTTGTCTTGGAACTCAAGGATGGGAGAGAGTGAGGGAAGTATGAGGGAAAGAAGAAGAGGAAGGAAGAGAGAGGAAGAAAGAACAGAGAGGTGCCAGCCTGTGAGATGATGTCATCTTAATTTTGTGATGATGTCTCTGAAGCTCAGGGAGGTTACATGACTTCCCTAAGATGATTTAGCCAGTCCATGGCAATGCTCACCTTCAAAATGGGTCTGACTTAACCTAAAACCAACACTTGTTGTACTTTGCAGGCCAACACAAGCTTTATACCTAACAGACATCTGGGTGGGGGATACTCAAGCATCACCTGCCATATATTTACCTATAGTATTAATGATAACTGAATAATAAATAGCATTTGGGAAATTACTATATGCTATACAGTGTGCATGCCACTTAATCATCAGAATAACTGTGATGATACTTTAGAATTACTTGGGAGCTTTTAAACATATGAACTCTTGGTGGCCCACTTGGGATCAGTTATATTGGACTTGCTTGAAGTTGGAGCATGGCATCAGTACATTTTTAAAAAACTCAAGGAGTGTTTGTAGTGAACAACCTGAGTGAAAAGCCATTGCATAGAATAGTGGTTTCCAGACCAATGTGCATCACAATGCCCCCGAGGGCTGATAAAAAAGATTTCTGGGCTCCACTCTCAGAGTTTATGATTCAGTAGATCTTGGGTGGGGACCACAATTTTGTATTTCTAACAAGAGCTCAAGTGACCGCTGATATTGCTGGTCTGAGGACCTCACTTTGAGAACCATTGATCTAGAACAACTTTGAGGATAGTGCTAATACTAATGAGCTGTTTTCCATGTTAATAAACCGAAGCTTAGTGATGACTTAGCCAGAACTTGAGCTCAGGTCTAGGATCCATGCCGTTAAAATTTATGCTCTATTTGCCTAATCTTATAGACAAGTAGATCAGGCCTGCCTTCACCAGTTACCTCACTGAAAAGCAGCTGCAGCCAATTTTCAGTGTTGTGTAAAAGTCTCCCTGGTGGGCTGCATTAAGTTAGTTCCAAATTCTTGCCTGGCAAGAAGGAAGAAGCATTAGAAAATAGAAAGCTAATTTAGCTACATTAATCACGATAATATTAATTGCTCCAATCTTCTTAATGAAGGACTGCTAATGCATACAAAAACACTTTATCCCAGACAACTTCCAAGTGCCTCCTTCAGGGCTTGTACTCAGAATGAAAAGCTCTTCTGGATAAATGTTCTCTCCCAAATGGACTCAGCTCTCAGTACCACCTTCCTAGGTAGCCAGGATGTTCCTTAGAAAGTACAACTCCTATTCTGGATAATCCCCAGGGTACGCTTCAGCTGCCCCAGTGAAGGAGGGCTTTGGTCTATGAGGAATTCAGGGACAGTCCCAAGTAGATTTAAATCCTTTGTGAAAGTCAGAAGTTAAAGCCAAAGACCCTCATAAACAAGTTGATTATGAGTTCGATTTCCTCTGGTGTTTTTGTTTGTTTGTTTGTTTTTGTTTTTGTTTTTACCATGGAAGTGAATTTTGAGTGAATTTTGAAACCTCGAGCATCCAAGTGATTGGACTCCTACCTTTAACCAATTTTAAATTTAACTTTTAAGACAGACTGAGGGTCTCAGGATTCTTGGAGGAGGCCAGCCTTCTGTTTACATGCTCTCCTCCCAGATGTTGCCTCCATGCATGCTTGCTCCTTGCAACAATAATTCTTTCATTTAGAAGGGAATGGAGCTGAGATGTGCCATGATAAGATTATTCCCTGACCCTCCTCTCTTCCCTCCATCTGTCCCTGCTAGTATTCCTTCCTCCCCTCCATCCCTTCCTCCATCCTTCCTTCCTTCTTTCCTTCCTTTCTTTTCTTCCTTCTTCTCTTTTTTCTTTTCCTCTCTTTCTTCTCTTTTCTTTCTTCCTCTCTTTGTTTCTTCTTTCTTTCTTTCTTTCTTTCATGAGAGCCATACAACCAACCGGCTGAGAGTAAACATAGAAAACTATCTTATGTATATTCTCTAAAAGCAGAGCCTGAGATGAGCTGTTTGCAAATGATAGAGGGAATGATGTCAATTCCCCCTGAAAATGAGGAAAGCAGCCAGGAGAGGGAAAGAAACCAGGCAGATGTGAATAAGCTGAAGTCTAGCCTCAGCCTGACCCCATGTGGAGGGTTAGTACATCACAGTGTTCCTTCCCTGAGGCCAGGGGACCAGGCTTTTACACTCTGTATCAACCAGTGATTGGTAGGCCACTGATGGGAAGGCCGTAATATTCAGGCATTTCCGGAAGTGGTTCCCAACAGATGAAGGGCAAGTGTCTGGATAGATAGCTATCTAGCACTCACAGTAGCTGGTGACGGGAGCACCTGTCAGATAAAAGGTATCTGGGCACCAACAGCATTTACTGGAACTTCACAGAATCAAGGAGCCTCTTTGTCATGTGAATGTATAGCAAGTGCCATTGGGAAGGAATTGACGTTTTTCCTTCTGTAGCTTTTCTCTAGGACCACCCAGGGCCCTTGGTTGGCTTTCCTTCCCCCTGGCCCCCGTCTCAATATATTCATACTTCTGCTGTGGCCCTTGGGTTTGTTAATATGTTTATTATGTCTGTCTCAACATTGAGATAGTGAGGGTTGGGACCCTGACTCACTCATCTTTGTATCCCGAGACAGCACCTGGCACATGTGGGAGCCTCCTGGTTTGTTAATGGTTTGAACAAAGCTTTTCTTTGCTTCCTCTTCAGTAACACCTCAGTTCAGTCCCATCAGGGCCACTTTCAGTTCAAAAGGTAATGATCAGGATCTTAAAAATGACCATCTCTGGAGCTTAGGAAACATTTTAATGTAATTGCAATTGTGTAGAAATGAAATAAAGACCAATTGTTCTCTCTGAATAGATGACAATGCCAGAATGTTTAGTTACTCTTGAACTCTTTTGGTCCAAAGCAAGACCACATAATGGATCTTAAGAAGAAGAGGCAACATCCGGCACAGAGATTAACAAAAGAGACATGGACCATTCTTCAAGGTACTAACTGGCACATTCAGAGACAGCATTTTGCATAGCAAAGATTATTATAAGGGATAAAGGTAAAATAACTTGGGAATAGAAACTCATTTTGCAAGGCTGGTAACATAAGTAGATATCACTCTGACATTATAAAATGTAGAAATTGGATTTTTCAAGTATATTCCCAAACACCTTCTACTTAAACTAAAACTCTTTCCTTCCCACTTAAAACCATGAGAAGTTATTATTGCAGTACATTAATCACAAGGAAAAAATAACTTGCACAAAATTAATGCAAATAGTGTTCTAAAGAAAGCAAAGGTTGTATCATGATGGCAGATCAAATACATGGTTTTGCCTAAAATCTCTAAAAATTACACAAAAATAACAAAATCAAATCTTCATTTTGAGTGAGAAAAGCTCCACCTAGACACAATGCTTCTGAAAAGATTATGAGGGTTGGAAAGGGGTTCTCTTGGACCACTGCCCAGACACTTAGCTATTGTGACATCCCCTTCTAAGATAACATGATTGGTGGAAGCTGGGTGATGTGCCTAATTCTAGTACCATTTTTATGGTCTATCAGCTCTTCATCCAAAGGTGGTTTCCCAGGAACAAAGGCAATTCTTTTTGTCCTGATCTGGCCAGTTACCATGACATCCTCAACAGTTAGAGCATTGTACTAGAAGGAAAACTCTCCCTAGCACTCATGAGTATCCAGGCTCTTTTCGTTGGTCTCTGCTCCTGCCTACACTTCCTGGACTCCATTCCCTTGGTGGTTGGTAGTAAGTAGCAGGGAGGGAACTGCCATCTGGGGGGATTTACAAAGAGAATTCCTAAGGGATATCATGGTGATAGGAGGTAGGGAACTCTAAACACTTCAACAAGCCATGATGATTCCTGGTTTTTCAATTGTTAGGATTCCTGGAGCTCTAACTCCAAGATTAGTCCTAGGAGAAAAGCATGTGTTTGTATCACTTCCCCCAGCATGTCCAGTGCTTTCCACCTGGGACCTGAAGTGGGCAACATGGGCATCCTTTGTTATTCTAGACTCTCATCAAGGTATTAAAATTAGTGAAATCTCCTTGATCCTGGTAATCTGTCAGCTTTGGGGTATTGAGAAGAGTATGGTATGGTACTGGGAAAAAGTGAAAGGCTGCCTCAGAGACTGCATACTATATGTCATTTTTACAACAGAAACGGTAACTTTTAGTGGAATGTGGTTAATGTGACTGCTTCTGCCTCCAGCTTTTTATGACTGAACCAATGGATGCTTTGCTACCTGACGTCTTTAAGATAGATATTATTTCCATACACTTATGATGTATGCACTTTGCTCATCTACGTACTTTTGGTGTGTTTTTAAATGGTTTTCCATAAGTCCGTCAGAGAAATACAAATACCATGTGATTTCACCCATATGTAAAATTTAAAAAACAAAACAAATGAACAAAGAGGAAAAACGGAGAGAGAGAAACAAAGAAGCAGACTCTTAACTATAGAGAATAAACTCATGTTACCAGAGGGGAGTCGGGTAGATAGGTGAAGTACGTGATGGGGATTAAGGAGTGCCCCTGTGCCAGGCGCCTGGGTGGCTCAGTGGGTTAAGCCTCTGCCTTTGGCTCAGATCATGATCTCAGGGTCCTGGGATCGAGCCCTGCATCGGGCTCTCTGCTCGGCAGGGAGCCTGCTTCCTCCTCTCTCTCTGCCTGCCTCTCTGCCTGCTTGTGATCTCTCTCTGTCAAATAAATAAATAAAATCTTAAAAAAAAAAAAAGGAGTGGCCCTGTGTTGAGCACCAGGTATCGTACAGAATTGTTGAACTGCTGTATTATATACCTGAAGCTAAGATAACACTGTATGTTAACTATACTGTAATCTAAATAAAAACTTAATAAAAAATAGCTATTCATAATGTTAATTAACTTCACAAGAAAAATCTAAGTGATCTAATAAACACTTCTGGTATTTTATCTAGTTAATTTTTAATTTTTTCCCAATGTATATTTTTTTTAAAAATTGAGCCTATAATAAAGTGCAAAAATATTAAGTGTGCAGCTTGATTTTTTTATTTTTCTAATTCCCATACAATTAACTTACAGTTCTATATTAGTTTCAAGCGCACAATATAATGATTCAGCAAACAATTTGATTAGTTTGACAGGTGTGTACATCTCCACCCACCCAGGAAGCTTCCTCAAAGTTACTACCTTCTTTGCTCTCCCCTTGAAAGCTGTTTCTCAAAAGCTTCACTACCATTCACTTTTTGTGTTTTCTCCTTCTACAGCCTCTTAATCTACAACAGTCTTGCCCTCTAAGTCTCTATATTTTGTCCCTTTAGGTCTGTAAGACTTCCCTCAAATGTATTGGCTTCTCTGCTCTCAGCCATGGAAGCTACTCAGATTTCTAGGTCTTGTCCCTGACCCTAGAAATGGCAAATGCTCCAAGGCAAAAGCAACTGCAGAGTTCTGGCCCACCTCTCCAGGATTTATTTCCTTCTTATAGAATACTGCTCCTAAAGTCCTTGTAGCCCCAGAATCTATATTATGCCTTCCAATATATTTTTAATATATTTAATATCAATGTGGCTAGTCTTGGTCAGCTACAAGCTATGCCACCATGACTGGAAGAAGTCAATTATGATCTTTATGTTGTAGAGTTTGATGCATATTTTTTGAGACCTTATATTACTTGACTTGTCTGACCGGTAACTACTACCTCCTTTTAATGCTCTCTCCTCTTTTGATTTGTATGATAGGTTAGGATTTCCTTTTTTCTTTGTCCTTCCTCTCCTACCCCATATTTTACCTGGTCTGAGTGGAGGTGTGTCTCTGGTAAGACAGAGCAAGGAGATAGACATATGCTTTCCATAATAATGCTTAAAGGTATGCCATAGGATATGGTTAATATAAGCAGGAGAAAGATACATTTACCTTGAAGATATCATTCTCAAGAATCTGAAGGGCCTGGAGCTACGGTCTTCCTGCTGCCTCCACCTCCCACTCCCCTACCCCCAAGGTTAGATCATCAAGACCTGCTATCATAATTCCAGAATCTTGTGTATCTACTTCCCAGGTGAGCTCCCTAGAAGAGGGACAGAAATGTAGAAGAAGCAAATGGATCCTGGGGAAGGGGAGAAGGAGGAAGATCAGAGAGAGAGAGGGCTCACATGTGTTTGATAGAGGTCTCCATATGGACCAATATATAGCTTCAGAGAAAGCATAAAACTTCTTATAACTTTCTCAGGATTTTATAACTGTGTTCTCTTTTCTTCATGTGACTTAACTTGTCCATCCTTCTAGATGCTATGTTCCATAAAGTCCATGGATTCATTCTCCACTGATATTGCTGGATGTTCCTCATGATCTCCTCATGATGCTCCTCACGATCTCCTTTGTGGGGTTCTTTTTACTTATCCCTAAAGTGTGTCTTTTTTCAGGGATACCTTTAGATTCTTCTCATTCCATACTTTCTTCTTGTGGAAAGTCCTATGCAGATTCTTACTCATTCCATTGGCTCTAGTGACCACCTGTATACTGATTACTTATAAATTTATATCCCTAGAACTGATTACTGAGTAGGACCAGCTATAGAATTTGTGGTGTTCAGTACACAATAAAATTGTATGATGCCTTATTAAAAAATAATCATGAGTTTCAAGATAGCAACAGCAGAACATTAAGCCCAGCCAGAGGTTCTTCTGAACTTGAGGCTCTGTGTGACTGTCACAGGCTGCACACCCATGGGGCCTGCTCTGCTACGAGATAGAGACAAAAATAACAATTGTCACCTGGGAATTGCCGCTTGGTTATCCTACAGGTACATCTCCAACTCAATGTGTCCAAAACTCATCTCTATGCCTCTGTCACTTCACAACCCCTTATGCTCCTTTGTTTCTGGAAGCAGCAAATGGCATTGTATCCCCTTAAATAGCCAAGTCAGCAATCAGAGTGTCATTCTTACCTCCTTGGTGTTCTCATCCTCTGCAGTCCCAGCTCTCCAGGGTGACTTTGCCTCCTTCATACTCCATCCTCACTACCTCTACTTTGGTTTCAGAGACTACTGACTTTCATGTAGATGACCCCCATTTCTTCACAGCTATTTGCCCTGCTTCCAAGCCTTCTCCTTTGCTAATCTGTTTTTTCCTAAGTGATGAGAAAGATCATTCTCTTCTACCTGCTACCTCCCACCTTATAAACTTTCAGTGGTTTTCTGTTGCCTTCAACATAAAATGTAAATTGTGTAGCTATGATAAATGTCCTTCTGATCAAGCTCTGGCTTCTACCTATAGCCACACATACTGGACCACAAGAAATTCCCTATCCCTTTCAGTGAAGAGCTACATTGCCAAATAAAATTTTTTAATTTTTAAATAGCTCCTAGATATTTAAAAATATCTCCTAGAGTAAACTTCACTTTCAATCCCTTTTCCTAATTCTTCATGTTCTAAAGGCACGTCAAAGCCAGGAAATCTCTTTGGAGGCGGTAGCTAGCTGTCTGTGATTTATCTCTTTGCCTGGCTAATATTTTTACTGAGCAGGAAGGTGATGGTCATAGGTCAATTCAGCCCATATCTGTAATTAAATTTGATAATGAGAAGAGGTTAAGATAACATCTGGCTTTCAATGTCTAAAACTGTTAAATCACTCTCATTGAAACTCATCTTTTATGTAGAGCAAAACGAAGTGATGTCCATATATCCATTCTGTGATCCAACAATTCCATGCCTAATTGTTCAAGAAAAGTAGAAACACTTACATTTAAAAGGACAAAAATTTTCATACAATGGAATACTACTCAGCAATAAAATGGATACGGTACCAATGCATGCTGAAATAAAGATAAATTTCAATGACATTATGTTAATAAACAAAAACAAATGAAAAAAGCATCTATGTACATGAAGTTCAAGAACAGACCAAACAATCGCCAAACTGTGGAAGGAACCAAGATGCCCTTCAACGGACGAATGGATAAGGAAGATGTGGTCCATATACACTATGGAGTATTATGCCTCCATCAGAAAGGATGAATACCCAACTTTTGTAGCAACGTGGACGGGACTGGAAGAGATTATGCTGAGTGAAATAAGTCAAGCAGAGAGAGTCAATTATCATATGGTTTCACTTATTTGTGGAGCATAACAAATAACATGGAGGACATGGGGAGATGAAGAGGAGAAGGGAGTTGAGGGAAATTGGAGGGGGAGGTGAACCATGAGAGACTATGGACTCTGAAAAACAATCTGAGGGTTTTGAAGGTGGGGGTGGGAGGTTGGGGGAACCAGGTGGTAGGTATTATGGAGGGCACAGATTGCATGGAGCACTGGGTGTGGTGCAAAAACAATGAATACTGTTACACTGAAAATAAATTTAAAAAATTAAAAAAAATAAATAAAAGACATGCATGTAAAAAAGAAATAAATAAATGTATTAAAAAGTAAAAAAAAAAAAAAACTCTATAGTGACAGAAATCAGAGCAGTGGTTGCCTCTGGGGGAGGGGCATGTACAGGTTGAGCTGTGAAAGTTAGGGTCCTAAGAACACATTTGAAGGACTCAGACTAACTGATTTAAAAAACTTATTATAAAGCCACAGTAACTGAGACAACATGGTATCGGTGAAAGGATAGAAACATAAATCATTGAAATAAAATTAAGACTCCAGAAATAGACACATGACTATGGTTAATTGATTTTTCACAAAGGTTCAAACCAAAGATAAATCGGTGGAGAAAGGGCAGTCATTTCAACAAACAGTGCTGGAACAACTGAACATTTGCCTGCAAATAAAATAAATCAGGCCTATGTCTTGCATTATATAGAAAACGTCCCATTCACAATAGTTCAAAAACAAAACAAAAAAATGTTTATGAATAAATTTAACCCAGAGATGGAAGATACGTACACTGCTAACTATACGATATTGATGAAAGAAATTGAGAAAGACACAAATGGAATTATAACATATGTGCAAGAATCAGAAAAATTAATACTGTTAAAACATCCTTACTACCCAAAGCAGTCGGTAGATTCAGTGTAATTCTTATCAAAATTCCCATGGTATTTCCCACAGAAATAGGAAAAAAAAACCGCTAAAATTTGTATGGAAACACAAAATTCCCCAAAGCACCCAAAACTATCTTAAGAAGAATAAAGCTGGAGGTATAACACTTCCTGATTTTAAACTATATTACAAAGCTATGGTGATCAAATCAGTGTGGTACTGGCATAAAAACTGACACATCAACCAATGGAACCATTGGAGTCAAAAGCCCAGAAATAAACCCCCACATATATAGTCAACTAATATTTGATAAGGGAACCAAGAATATTCAAAATAGAAAGATAATTTAATACATTGTGTTAGGAAAATTGGATAGTCACATGCAAATGAATGAATTTGGACCCCTATCTTATACCATTCATGAAAATTAACTTGAAGTGGACCAAAGACATAAATATAAGGCCTGAAACTGTAAAACTCCTAGGAGAATACATAGTGAAAAAACTCTTGACATTGGGCATCACAATGATTTTTTTTGCCTATGATGCAAGAAGTATGATCAACAAAAGCAAAAATAAATGAGCAGGACTAAATCAAACTAAAAAAACTTCTGTATAGCAAAGCACCACCCAATGAAAAGGAAACTCATGGAATGGAAGAAAGTATTTGCAAACTATGTAGCTGATAATTTAATATCCAAAATGTACAAGGAACTCACAACCAAGGAGCCCAAAAAGGGGAAAAAGTAATTCCATTAAAATGGGGAGAGGCCCTGGATAGACATTTTTCCAAAGATCTACAGATGGCCAACAGGTACATGAAAAGATGCTCAACATCACTCATCACCAGGGAAATACAAATAAAAACCACAATGAGATATACCTGTCAGAGTGGTCATGATAAAAAAGACAGGAGATAACAAGTGTAGGCAGGATGTGGAGAAAAGGGAACCCTTGTGTCCTGTGTAAATTGGCCAGTCACAATGAAAACCAGTATGGAAGGGCACTTGGTTGGCACAGTCAGTTAAGGGCCGGAATCTTGGTTTCAGCTCAGGTCTGATCTCAGGATCGTGAAATCAAAACTTGCGTTGGGCTCCATGCTCAGCTCAGAGTCTGCTTGGCTTTTTTCTCTCCCTCTCCCTCTGCTCTACTTCCCCATTCTTTCTCTCTTTCTCTCTAAAAAAAAAAAAAATGAATAAATAAAATCTTAAAACAAAATGAAACAAAACCAATATGGAGATCCCTCAAAAACTTAAAACACAACTATTATATCACCCAGAAATCACACTATTAGATATATATCCAAAAAAAAAAAAATGAAATCAAGATCTAGAAGAGATATTTGCACTCACATGTTCATTGCAACATTATTCTCTGTAGCCAAGATATGGAAACAACCAAGCATCCATTAACAGATGAATGGATAATAAAAGATGTGGTATATTTGGGTAGTATTTAGCCATGAGAAAAAGGAAATTCTGATCTTTTTTTAAAAGATTTTATTTGTTTATTTGACAGAAAAAGAGCAGAAGCAGGGTCAGTGGCAGGCTGAGGAAGAGGGAGAAGCAGGCTCCCTGCACAACAAGGGGAGCCTAAGTGGGGCTTGATCCCAGGACCCTGGGACCATGACCTGAGTCAAAGGTGGACACTTAACTGACTGAGCCACCCAGGCACCCAGAAATTCTGATATTTTTGACAACAGAGTTGGACCTTGAGGTCATTATGCTAAGTGAGATAAGTCAGAGATAAGCTGAGACCTGAGTTTTATGTTGGCTCCAAATTTCTTCTGTGGGAGTAAGGTTCAGGTACACCCCTAGCTTGCTTGGTGACACATCCTTGGTTGGCTGTCTTCCCTTCCTGTCTCACTTCCCCACTCACCTACCAGTGTTTTCTTCACCTCCCAAGTAAGCTAATTGCTCTCCATGCACTCTGTCAGGTCCTGCTTCCTAGGCAACCCAAACTATGATTCTCTCATTTACAAATCCAAAACAGGTTGTTTCTGCTTCTTTCAAAGCACGCTGTTTATTTCCTCGGAGCACTTATCACAATATAAGATTATTGTGTTTACTAGTGTATTTTCTCTCTTCCTAACAAAGTTAAACACCCAAGTTTAGTCTGTGTCCATGTTCCTTAAGGCTTTCTCCTTAGAACCTTTACACAGCTTTGCATACAGCAGGAGCTCAGTAAACATTGGTCAGTGAGTGGATGGAAGAGTGAATTTTAAGAAAACTGATTCAAAGCCAACAGATCTACAACGAATTTACCAAATTATGCTTCAAGAGGATACACATAGTGTGTGTGTATACACCAAGTTTGTCTGATAAATGATGTGCAGGAATATCCTTCAGTCGAAACTGAAACTGGAGGCTGGCTGATCTGAGAGCCTGGACCCAAACCACTAGATTGACTTTTTCATCATTTTAATACAAAGCTATTACCTATATTATTCCTATCACAGAGGTTTCTTGGGATTGTTATATTACTGTGTATATGACACTGCTTTGAAAAGCATTGAACATTCCCACCTCCAGCAGATACTGTTAACATCTACACATGACTATGTCTTTGACAAAGTCAAAGGCATCCTTAAGGACGTAATATCTACAATCACAACCAGATTTCCAGCAGAGATCCCTGTTTTGGGGTAGAGCACCTGGACACCTGCAAGGAAAAAAGTCAGTGGGATGTTTTCAGGATGCTGGCCAGGTGGTTTGGAAAGTCATGCTGCTTAATGACAAGGAGGCTGGGCACAGTTAAAGCAATTAAGGAATAGCTGAGTTGTGAAGTTACAGACCCAGATGGATGAAGCTTGCAAAGGTGGCAAGGACATGAGTCCAGCTCAGTTCATTGGCTGACTGGTTCCCACTATGTTTCCCTAGGTTACTCTCTCCTTTTCTTTCAGGACCCCAACAACAAATACCCCTATCTTCATTTAGAGCAACTTTTGCTTTCTTCCTTATTTCTTAATACTTTCCAACACCCATGCCCACAGATCCTCCTCTCTGACATGGCTCTGTAAAGTTGAGGCCCCCAAAAGCAGAGTCTGAGACAAGAATTCACATGCACAGTATTTATCCAGGATGTGCTCTCATGGGAAACTTGAAAGTGAAAGAGAGAAGCGGATAAGGTGGACGGAGGGCCTGAGAAGGAACATGATCTCAGCTGGGGCCCAGCTTCCCCCTGACCCACTGGAAGCTCAGGAGTATGAACTGCACTGCAGAGTTGGTCCCATTTTGAGAGAAATCCCTTTGTCAGTCGGTCATTGTTTTGAGGCTGTTCTGGGCAGGGGGCTGTAACCTTGTAATAAGGCAGCTCCCCTCTGGCTGAGGGCATCATTTTGGAGAAGAGGCAGCTGTGAGTCATTAAAAGAAGCTTACACTCTCACTACTGAGGTGACGGGGCACCAACTGAATAATGGGATCTGAGTGGGTATCAAGAACAGTTAAAACAGGAGTATTGAGTTACCCTGCAAAATGGAGGTACTAAAGAGGACTTAGGTCTTGGAGTTTCTAATGTGCTTATTTGTAATTATGCATCCCATTTTTTTGCATGGCTTTTGATGAATGGATTAAAAGCAATGTTTATTCTACTTTCTCCCTAGGACGAATCCTATGCCATCCTTCTCCTATACTAACTTCTATAACTATGCATTTGTCACTCATGTCAAAAACAAAAACTGCCTGAAACTTAGGTCTAACCATGTCTCATCCTAATTAATATTAGCTGAGTGCTTACTACATGCTTGACACTGATCTAAGACCTTTATAGATGTTACATCACCTAGCTCTTACACAAACAGAGGAGGGACTACTAGTCCCAAAGTAAACTGCTCTGGAACAAAGAAAAAGAGGTAAGACTTCCAACCATTTTTTCTAAAAGCCAACATAACTCAGATATCCAAACCGGACAAAGAGCACGTGCAAGAAAGAAGGAAGGAAGGAAGGGAGGAAAGAAGGAAAGAAGGAATTTCACTTATAAACAGTGACAAAATCCTACAGGTAGGAAAATTTTAAAAATCCTGTTATCACTGTAACTATGCAACAAATACATGTAATATAACTAATACCCAATACAATTAGACAAGAGAAAGAACAAGAGGTATAAATCAGAGGATATTAGAAAGGCACAGAAAAAAATATTATTAATATGTAGATCATATAATTTTATATCTGAGAATTTTAGAGAACCCTTTGTATTGTACAGTTCAATGATCATATCTTTTCCCTTAAAGCCATTTTTTTCCCTAATCTAGATTGTCTTTTATTTCCCCTAATTTAAGCTTTATAGTTCTGGTGGTTTTATGTGGTTGAATTAGAGTCTTTGGAATCAAGCAGCAAAGAAAGCAGTGAGTTTTCAATAAAATGCTGCATGGCAGGAATATTACTCACTCTGCTGAGAGGGGGGGTATCCGAAGCCTCAAGTTAACTGATCTATGCTCTACATTTCCAACTATTTCTGTGATTGATAGATATTTTAGATTAATTTACACGTTAGTAAAATACAGAATTGCTACATGTGTCCATTTCTGTAAATAGGGCCAACGTAGATTTTTTTTTTCTGACTGCTGGAAGGAAAAAAAGAGGAGAAATTGTATACTAGCTTCAGTTACTGTGATTTTGATGGTAATGTCAACTCCCTAATACATTAAATTGCAAAGATTTTGAAGGAAATATACATCTCAGCTGGGAAGCCTAAAGTAGGACTAAACAGAAGGAGTGTGGGATGGTAAGGAAGCAAGTAATCTTGCAGGGTATTTTCAATTCTAAAAAAAAAATTTTTTTTTGAAAGTAAGCTTTGCCACAACAGGAAATATTAAAACTATTCCAAATGCCCATTAAACAGATCATCAAACTGTCTGAGCAAAGCTGGAATTGCTTCCTGGGAAGCAGCAATATTTCCACAAAACAAAAATGTAAATTTTTTTGCCCAATAACTCCTTAATACTGAAAATTTGAAATTAATTACAAGCACAATAGAAGAGATTATTAAAAAGATGGAAAGTATCAGGGTGTGAGACTATTTTCCTGGTTCCTCCCCTTGTTGGCTTTGTGAGCCTAGAAAAGTTACCTAACTTCCCTGAACCCATGGTTTGCATTTTTTAAATGAAAAGAGTAAATATAGTATGCTACTTCTGGTGTAAAGAAGATAATGAAATAATACACTATGTATGTATCTATGTATGTTTATTTTTACAAAGAGAAACACAGGAAGAATTGCTGGGAGAGAGTCATTGAGAGGACGTGAGGCCTGGTTGACCCAGAAGCTGGTTGGTGGCAGTCAGATGTTCCTCACCCCATCCCCTGTCCTTGGTAGGTGCACTCTCCCCAGCCTTCCCACAGTGGGAGCTGTTTTCAAGGATGCAGCCTTCGGATAGTGCTGTGGTTTTCAAGGATGCAGCCTTCGGATAGTGCTGTGGTGCTGAGACCATCTGCATGGTCTTTGTGACTCAATGCTGTGAGGCCTCTATAACACGTTTAAGATTCTGGTGGGGAGGCAAAAGGATCTACTTGTCTTGCAGCCACCCAGGACAAGTCTCATAAGTAAGTGAGTTCCCTTTGCTTCTTACACCTGCCACCTACCAATCTGAAATGGTCTGCTTCTTTCTTCAGTTTCTCCTTGCCCTCCCAGTATGGAGCCCGCTCTATGAACCAACAAGGATAAACTAAAAACTAACAGGACTGTTTACCTAAAGGAGGTGGATGGGAATGGGCTGGAAGGGTTGGGGGTAATAACTCACACTCCTCTGAGTATTGGGTTTTGGATAGTTTTGACTTTTGGAATCATGGTCGTGTTTTATATAACTAAAAGTAAAATTAAAAGGTTACCAAGGATAAGAAGGGAAACCCTAAAATAGGATACAAACAAAACCAAGTGTATTTAATTATACTTCAAGTGAATAACATAACCAAACTGAAGGGGGAAATAAAAAGAAATAACCCTTGTAACTTTTCAACAAAGTATTTTGACTATATACCTTCAAACTAAAATAAAAAAGAAACATATAAATATTGAATTCTACTTAGTAGGGTGTTTTTTTCCTCCACCATTGTGTGTGTTAGCAATTCTAAAACTACTTTTTATACATTCTAAGACTGAGCAAACAAGTAAATATATTAAGGATGAGGAAGCTAAAATCAAAGCTGTGGCTTTGAACTAGAGTTGAAAGTATCAGCATAAACTCGTGGTTTCTGATATAGAGATAGTCAGGTTGATTGATAGAGAGAGAGAACGAGAGAAATGTGTATATTTACATGTACATACATATATTTCCTAGTCTGCACACTATGAGTCTGGAAGCCATGATACAACAGTAGTAGTGAGTGCATCTAATGCCCAGATTGTAATTTCTTTTTCTTTTTCTAAGATTTTATTTATTTGAAAGATTGAAAGAGAGAGAGAGAGGGAGCACTTGAGGAGGAGGGGAGGGGAAGAGAGAGAAGCAGACAACCTGCTGAGTAGGGAGCCCAATGCGGACTTGATCCCAGGACCCTGAGATCATGACCTGAGCTGGTAGGCAGACAGTTAACAGACTGAGCCACCCAGGCACCCTATAGTTTCCATATATCATATTCTAATTAAAGAAACCACAAGTCCTTAGAGAAATGGCTGATTCCAGGGCTGGGGGTAGAAGAGTAAAAGATAAACCTTGAAATTTTTTTTGTGCCATGTGAAAAGGACATAAGAGCTAAGTTAAAAGAGTACACGTGGCCAAATAGGGGACAACATGAGTACCAAACAGAATAATGGTAATAATAGATTAGAACACACAAATTAGAAAAGAATACATAAGTCCATAATGATACTCCAAAATAGAGATAAACAAGGAAAGACCTTTTCTTTAGAGTAGAAATCTAGCTAATGGATGTAGAAAAAATAATAGAAATTAGTGAGGAAAATTACCATCTTGCAATCTCAATGTAATAATTGATTCAGGCAAAAGTTATCAATGGATTCTAACATCATTAGTTGATAACTTATTTGGAAACAGAATATTCAAGTGGTTTCAAATGATCTTTCTGTAAATTATTCATTTGCAAAGGGAAAAATTAACCTTTGCAATGGGAGATACAAGGATACTACTTTTGCTTAAGAGAGGTACTTACAGCAACCAACATCAAATAACATACATAAAAGAACAAGGAATAAGAGAGAGGCCAGCTCTCTCATCTAACATGCAAGATTATAATATAGAACTTTGTCATTATAGCAATAAGAAATAGGAATATGAGATGCAAATATTGTTCTGAAAAGATCAAACTCTTTGTGTAGGTGATATGGCTACGTGCCTAGAAATTCAGGATAATCAAATGAAAAGTTATCTTAACCAACAAGACAATTCGATAAGGTAGCCAAAAACATAACAAACAATTTCAAAATTCATTTTCTACATACTGGAAAATATTCATAGAGAAAGACAGATTCACAAAAAAACCCACAAACTAACAAATGGCACTCAGTATGTGCAAGACTTGCATGAAGGAAACTGTCCAATGATCCGGGACATAGATCATAATCATCACAATGGGACAAACCGATAATGTAAAATTAACCATTCTTTCCAAATTATTCCATGATTTAATTCAATGCAATGTTAATCAAAGTTCTCAAAGTCCTTATTTTAATTTTCCAAGTTTGTTTTATCAGGTGACAAAATTAACAAAGATTGCCAAATATTTTTGAACTGCTTTAGGGATATGAAATTTATAAACAAAAAGTTAACTTGTTGAAGTGTACACCTCAGTGGTTTTTAGTATTTACAGAGTTGTGTAATCATCATCAAAATCTAAATTTAGGATATTCTCATCTCAAACAGAAAATCTATTTTCAGCTTCATTTTTTAAGTGATAGCTTTATTAAGATATAATTCACATAACTAAAATTCATCTTTTTAAAGAATCAATTCAGTGATTTTTTTAAAGTGTGACAAGGTTGTACACAGATTACCACTAATTTCAAAACAGTTTCATCACTCTAGAGAGAAACCTCAAATCTTTTAGCAGTCACTTCTTACTCGTTCCTCTCTCCACCCCTGGCAACCACAAATCTAGTCTCTGTCTCTATGGATTTGCCTATTCTGGACATTTCCCTATAAATGGAATCACAGTATGTGCCTTTTTGTGTCTGGTTTCTTTAGAGGAAAGAAGAAATGGAAGAAGTTTTGCCTGATATCAAGACATACTGTTAAGTAACCACTAAAATGGTGTAGAATTTTGATAGAAATAGAAAAGCATATCCCTGATGATTAGTGATGCTGATCATCTTTTCATGTGTCTGTTGGCCACCTGTATGTCTCCTTGGAAAAATGTCTATTCAGGTCCTCCGGTTGCCGGGGAGAGGGGGTATGGGGGATGATGGATGAAATAGATAAAGGGAATTTAGAGTACACATATCTTTATGAGCACTGAGTAATGTATAGAGTTGCTGAATCATGATATTGTAGACCTGAAACTAATATAACGCTGTCTGCCAATATACTTGAAGAAAGAAAGAGAAAGAGTGAAAGAAAAAAAGAGAAAGATGGAAAGAAGGGGACAGAGAGACAAGGAAGAAAGGAAGGAAGGAAGGGAGTGAGGGAGTTAAGAAAGAAAGAAAGAAAGAAAGAAAGAAAGAAAGAGCCATATAATGATTCTCTTTCTCTCTCTCTCACACACATACACAAACACCCATACACAAAAGATACCACCACGTAACACATGATAATGGTAACAATTCAATCCAGTCAGAATGTTAATAAGTGATGTTAGGACAAATAAAAGCAAATATGGAAGAAAAAATTTAGAGTCTTCTCTCATGTCACACACAAATTTGAATTGCTATTGAATACTTAAATGACAAAAAACTTCAGGGAAGTACTATTATTATTAGGGTGGCAGCAAAACTTCTTTTACAAGATGTAAAACATAGAAGACATATGTAAAAGGTTGACAAATTTGAAAACACCAAAATTCAAATTCCTGTAATAAACAATAGTCCAAAAAAATAAAATATTCATTAAAGCCATACTGACATAAGTGAATGACTGAAGAATGAAGAAAAATATATGGAGGAGAAGAGATAAACCTTCTTTACAGAAGAATTTCAGATAAGAAATGTAGATTCTTTTCTCAGTTGCAGGAGGTGGAGCCTAATTTCCTTCCCCTTAAGTATAAGCTGGATTTAGTGATTTGCTTCAAACAAATAGAGAATGGAAAGGAAAAATAATGACTTTACAGAGGAGAAATTTGGCAGACACCATCTTAAATGAGTGATTAAGGCTGAGGTTACTAGTGGTAAGTCATGTGGATATCATGTACCCCCAATATGATGTGGTGAGAAGGGCAATTAACCTCCAAGGTTTTCTTCCTCCAAATCCATAACCCCAGTTAGATCATGAGAAAATATCATATAAACCCAAAACTGAGAATATTCTACAAGATACAGATAAGTACTCACCAAAAGTGTCAATGTCATGAAAAATAAAGGAGTGAGAAATTGTCACAGATTGGAGGCAACAACAGAAACATAATGACCAACTGCATCAGGGTGTCCTGGATGAGATCTGGGACCAGAAAAAAGACATTAGTGAGAAACTGGTGGAATCTGAATAAAGTCTACAAATTAGTTAGTACTATCAAATCACTGTTAATTTCTTATTTTGACAAAAGCACAATGATTGCCTAAGATATTAACATTAGGAGAAGGTGGGTAAAGGGTATACAGGAACTCTTTGTTCTATCTTTACCACTTGTTTGTAAATTTAAAATTATTTCAAGATTTAAAACGTTTAAAAACTTGATAATAATGAAAAATCCCCACCACAAACAAAGACAGTATTACAACAACAGAATGGAAAGTAAATTTTATATCTTTAAATTGAAATACATAAATGCTCCTATAAATCACAAAGAGAAAGGCAAACAATCTGGTATAGAACTGGACAAAGAATATGAAATGGAAAATAAACACAGAAGGAGAAATTCCTATGACCAATATGTCTATGAGAAGACTCTAAATAATCAGAAAAAGGCAAATCAAAATAAAAAGTTGTGGCATATATCAATATAGATTGCAAAAAATTAAAAGGAATGCTAAAAACAGGGAATGGGGACTGAAGGGCCTGGGAACTTACTTTATACAGTTGATGGGAGTGAAAATTGGTGTAACATTTTTTTAAAAAGATTCTATTCATTTATTTGACAAAGAGAGATCACAAGAAGGCAGAGAGGCAGGCAAAGAGAGAGAGGGAAGCAGGCTCCCTGCTGAGCAGAGAGCTTGATGTAGGGCTTGATCCCAGGACCCTGGGATCATGACCTGAGCCAAAGGCAGAGGCTTTAACCCACTGAACCACCCAGGTGCCCCTGTAATATTTTTTAAAGGCAATTTGGCAACATCTATCAAGGTTTTAACTTGGGATATTCTTTATTGCACAACTCAACATTGGAAAAATATTCCAGAGAAATGCTCTCTCTCATGCACAAGTGTATATGCACAAGGACGCTAGTTAAAGTTTGGTTCAGAAAATTATACACTCTGAATGTCCACAAAAGAAAATATTCAGAAAATTGATAATAATGTAAAAGTCTAAAGGGTAGAATTTAAAATAAATAAGTGTATGAATATATGAAATACTATGTGTAAAGGAAGGAAAGAAATAGATGGTAGATGACAGATAGATGATAGATAAATTTAGATAAATGATAGATCCATGATAAGAAAGTGCTTATTTTTTTAAAGATTCTACTTATTTATTTATCTGATGGAGAGAGAAAGAATAAGCAAGGGCAGCGGCAGAAGCAGAGGGAAAAGGAGGCTCAGCAGGGAGCCCGACACCAGGCTCCATCTCACGTCCCCAGGATCACAACCTAAGCCAAACTAGACACTTAACCTATTGAACTACCCAGGTGCCCCTCAGTTTGTGCTTTTGCCTCCTCTTCCTTTAACATGATTATTGTCCCTGTGATTTCAGAGATATAAGCAACAAGAGTGTTGAGTGATATAAATAATATACTTATTTTATGTGAAACTATTCTTTACCAATATCTGAACTTTTTAACTCCAAGAAAAGCAATGTCTCCTTGTCTTTAATGATCTTGAAATAGAAAGAATATATCATTGTTATTTTCACCTTAAAGGAAATCAAAGATTCTTGCATTCTGAGTGAGTGATGTTAATGCTTTTGTGTATCTGTTAGGTGCTGTGTGGGTATGTACTCACTGTTTTGCATGGGTGTGTCCCTGGACTTATATCTGGTAATTTGTGTGTTTAAGTGTGTTTGTGTGTCTGTGTTTCAAAAAGGTGCTGCTTCTCACCAATCCAAGAATTGTACAAATCCTCTGCCATCCTTCTCTCCCTGGTCCTCTTTCTCCACCCATGACAGTTGTGTTGGCATATGAATGTATATGTTCTGGCCAAATGATTCTGTCCAAATGGCAACATTAATTTTTTTGAGAGGGTATGTGACAAACTCTACCAAAGGGAAAGGGGAAAGAATGTTTTCATTGCCTACCTATAGCCACTATCCAAGCCAGGTTTAATTTAAAATATTTTATTCTCCCTACAAATCAGGAAAACAATCTTTGTCAGATAATGTATCTCACTTAGAGATTTTAAAAATATAGCAATTAAGCCCATATCGGGGGATACTATTCAGCAATAAAATGGCCCCAGCTTCTGATATTGACTGCCACATGAATAAACCTCAAAAACATTATGTGAATGGAAGAAGCCAAATGCCAAAGACCACATATTCTGATTCCATTTACACTAAATGTCCAGAAATGACAAATCTATAGAAACAGAAAGTAGATCAGTATTGCATGAGGCTCAGGGGTGAGAACAGCGATTGTTTGCAAATGAGCAGGATAGTTCTTTTGAGGTGATAAAAATATTGTAAGACTGGATGGTGGTGAGGTTTGCACAGCTTTATAAATTTACTAAAACTCACTACACACTTAAAATGGGTGAATGCGATGCTATGTACACTATACCTCAATAAAGCAGTTAAAGACTGATATAATCAGACTGTGCTGAATTTACATTGCTAGGGTCTATGATACTCAGGGCCTCACTGAGGCCTACAACTAGATTACATCCCATATCCACCCAATGAGAGTTGCTGTAGTTTCTCATTTGATGGCTTACTTATCCATTGGAAAGTGCTCAAAGGCAACAGTGGCAGCTGATTGCCTTCAGCCATGGGCACATGAAAGTCCTTGCCTTCACACACTACCTCCTCCAATCCCTTACATGCACCAATCAATATGCAACCAAACGACTGAAAGAGAGGACCTGCCATCAGTGTCAATATACAAAGAGGCTTGGACAAGGTAGGCAAAAGCATGGTTTAGGATAATCATTCATATTGTTATTGGGCAAAGAGCAATCTCAGTTAGAATTGTCCAATTTATAAATCATATAACAAGCAGGAATATCAACAAAACTAAGGACTAGGAGAAAAATGGCAGAAGAATAAGAGACCTAAATATCATCAGGTCCCAGGAGTTCAACTAGATTGCTATCAAACCATTTTGAACAGCTACAAACTCAACAGGAGAGAGAAGAGAAGAGCAACAATTCTAAGAACAGAAAATTGACCACTTTCTCGAAGGTAGGATGTGCAGAGAAGTGAATCCAAGGCAACATTCAGGAAGATAGACTGTGGGGGGAGGGGCCAGCTCCCAGCAAGTGAGAGAGCAGCAAAGCACAAAATTGGAACTTTTAGATGTCTTCTCCACTGAGGGACATTGCTCCAGAGGCTAAACAGGACTTGGAGCCCTCGCAGGGACAGTGTGGTCTCAGGTCCCTTGGGGTCACAGAAAGACTAGAGGTGTCTGTGTGTGGCAGAGCTCCCAGGTATTGGAGTGGAGAAGTCAGCTGCAGAGACAGAGCTGAGGAGGGGCTGTTAGCTCGGAGTTACCTTAAACCATGATCCGAGGCACAGTTGGGTCACTGTTCTTCGGGCAGTGACACAACAAGCAGCAGATCTGGGGAGACTCACCTTCCTCCTCTGAGAGGAGTGGCATGGGAGCACACAGCAGCAATCTGCTGGGTTTGGAGATTCCAAAGGGCACCATGCATCAGAGGTAGAAACACTTGGTCACGGGCTGGGTGAGCTCGAAGTGTGGCCAGAGACCAAGGAGACGGGAGTGACAGACAGCTTTTCTCTGAGGGTGCACTGGGGAGTGGGCCCTAAGCTCTTGACTCCTTGGGCACTGGAGATTGGGAGGCCGCCATTTTCATTCTCCTCCTCCAAAGCTCTACAGAAAGCGTTCAGGAAACAAAGGCTCCCGAGAGCGAAATCAAGCAGATTACTTAGCCTGGTCCCTGGCAAGGGTGGTGCAATTCTGCCTCAGGCAAAGACATTTGAGAATCACTACAACAGGCCCCTCCTGCAGAGGATCAGCAAGGACATCCAGCCAAGATCAAGTTCACCAGTCGATGAGAATTGCAGAACTCCAGAGCTAGGGCAAAGCAAAACAGAATTCATGGCTTTTTTACCACGATCTTTTAGTCTTTCAAAGTTAAATTTTTTTAATTTTATTTTTTTCCTATGCTATTTTTTAAAATGTTTGCTCTTTCCTATTTTAACATTTTAAACTATTTTATCTTATCAATACCTTTTTAAAAATCATTTTGAATTTTCATTGGTATAATCATATTTTATCATTTCATTATATTTAACCTTATTCTTTGTATACATTTAGGTTTTGTTTTTTTTTTTTTCCCTAAAAAGCTTTGGGATACAATTTTGTCTAAGATCAAAATATACCCTAAATCTAGCACATGACTTTGTTCTAATTTCCAGCCTAATCACATTCTTTCCTCTTTTTTTCTTTTCTTTTTTCAAACAACTTCTTATCTTATCAATTCCTTTTTTAGAATCTTCTTTAATTTTCATCTTTACAGTCATATTCCATCCCTTCATCATGTTTACCCTTATTTTTGTATGTATATAAGATTTTCTTTCTTTAAAATTTTGGGAGGTAGTTTCTTATAACAGACTAAAATGCACCCAAAATCAAGTATGTAGCTCTGTTCTATTCACCAGTCATATATATATATATTTTTTTTTCTTTTATTCCCACTTTCTTCTCCCCCTGGTTTCAGGTCTCTTCTGATTTGGTTAGTGTATATCTTTCTGGGGTCGTTGCTACCCTTTCAGTATTTTGTTCTCTCATTCATCTATTCTTATCTGGATAAAAGGACAAGGTGGAAAACTCACCACCAAAAAACAAAAAAAAAAAAAAAAAAAACAAGAGACAGTACTGACGGCTAGGGATCTGATCAATAAGGACATTAGTAATATGTCAAAACTAGAGTTCAGAATGTTGATTATCAAGGTGTTAGCTGGGCTTGAAAAAAAGCATGAAAGATATTAGAGAATCCCTTTCTGGAGAAATAGAATCCCTTTCTGGAGAAATAAAAGAACTAAAATTTAATGAAGTTGAAATCAAAAAAGCTATTAACAAGGTGCAATAAAAAATGTAGGCTCTTACTGCTAGGATAAATAAGGCAGAAGAGAGAATTAATTATATAGAAGACCAAATGATGGAGAATAAAGAAGCTGAGCAAGAGAGACAACTATTGGATGATGAGGGGAGAATTCGAGAGATAAGTGGTACCATAAGATGAAACAATATTAGAATAATTGGGATCCAGAAGAAGAAGAAAGAGAGAGGGGGCAGAAGTTATATTGGAGCAAATTATAGCAGAGAATTTCCCTAATTTGGTGACGTGAACAAGCATCAAAATCCAGGAGGTACAGAGAACTCCCCTCAAAATCAATAAAAATAGGTCCACACACCATCATCTACTAGTAAAACTTACATGTCTCAGTGACGAAAAGAAAATCCTGAAAGCAGCTCAGGACAAGAGGTCTGTGACATACAATGGTTGAAATATCAGATTGGCAGCAGACCTATCCACAGAGACCTGGCAGGCCAGAAAGGACAGGCATGATATATTCAGAGCACAAAATGAGAAAAATGTGCAGCCAAGAATATTATATCCTGCTAGGCTGTCATTAAAAATAGAAGGATAGATTAAAAAGCTCCCAGCACACAAAACAAAACAAAACAAAACAAAAAACTAAAAGAATTTGCAAACACCAAACCAGCCCCACAGGAAATATTGAAAGGTGTCCTCTAAGAAAAGAGAGAGCCTAAAAGTAGCAGACCAGAAAGGAACAGAGACAATATACAGTAACAGTCCCCTTACAGGCAATACAATGGCACTAAATTCATATCTCTCAATACTTACCCTGAATGTAAATGGGCTAAATGCCCCAATCAAAAGACACAGGGTATCAGAAAGGATAAAAAAAAACTAGACCCATCAATATGCTGTCTACAAGAAACTCATTTTAAACCCAAAGACACCTCCAGATTTAAAGTGAGGGGGTGGAAAACACTTTATCATGCTAATAGATATCAAAGAAAGCTGGGGTGGTAATCTTTATATCAGATAAATTAGATTTTAAGTCAAAGACTGTAATAAGAGATGAGGAAGGACACTATATCATAATTAAAGGGTCTGTCCAACAAGAAGGTCTAACAATTTTAAATATCTATTCCCCTAACATGGGAGCAGCCAATTATATAAACCAATTAATAACAAAATCAAAGAAACACATCAACAATAATACAGTAATAGTAGGGGACTTTAGCACCCTCTCACTGAAATGGACAGATCATCTAAGCAAAAGATCAACAAGGAAATAAAGGTTTTAAATGACACACTGGACCAATGGACATCACAGATATATTTAGAACATTCCATCCCAAAACAACAGAATACACTTTCTTCTCTAGTGCACATGGAACATTCTCCAGAATAGATCATATCCTGGGTCACAAATCAGGTCTCAACCAGTACCAAAAGATTGGGATCATTCCCTGCATATTTTCAGACCACAATTTGAAACGAGAACTCAATCACAAGAGGAAAGTTGGAAAGAACTCAAATACATGGAGGCTAAAGAATGAATGGGTCAACCAGGAAATTAAAGAAGAATTTTAAAAATTCATAGAAACAAATGAAAATGAAAACACAACCATTCAAAATCTTTGGGACATAGCAAAGGCCATCCTGAGAGGAAAGTATATAGGAATACAAGCCTTTCTCAAGAAACAAGAAAGCTTTCAAGTACACAACCTAACGTACACCTAAAAAGGCTGGAGAAAGATCAGCAAAGAAAGCCTAAACTCAGCAGGAGAAGAGAAATAATAAAGATCAGAGCAGAAATCAATGAAGTAGAAACCAAAAGAATGGTAGAACAAAATCAACCAAACTAGGAGCTGGTTCTCTGAAAGAATTAATAAAATTGATAAGCCCCTGGCCAGACGTATCAAAAAGAACAGAGGAATGACCCAAATTAATAAAATCCTGAATGAAATAGGAGAGATCACAACCAACAACAAAGAAATACAAACAATTATAAGAACATATTATGTGCAACTATATGCCAGCAAATTTGACAATCTGGAAGAAATGATTGCATTCCTAGAGACATATAAACTACCAAAACTGAACCAGAAAGAAATAGAAAAACCTGAACAGACCCATAACCAGTAAGGAGATGGAAGCAGTCATCAAAAATCTCCCAATAAACACAAGCCCAGGGCCAGATGGCTTCCCAGGGGAATTCTACCAAACATTTAAAGAAGAATTAATACTTACTCTTCTGAAACTGTTCCAAAAAATAGAAATGAAAGGAAAACTTCCAAGCTCATTTTATGAGACCAACATAACCTTGATCCCAAAACCAGACAAAGATCCCATCAAAAAGAAGAATTACAGACCAAAATCCTTGATGAACATGGATGCAAAAATTCTCACCAAAATACTAGCCAATAGGATCTAACAGTACATTAAAAGGACTATTCACTACTACCAAGTGGGATTCATTCCTGGGCTGCAAGTTTGGTTCAACATCTGCAAATCAATTAATATGATCCAATACTTTAATAAAAGAAAGAGCAAGAACTATATGATACTCTCAATAGATGCTGAAAAAGTATTTGACAAAGTACAGCATCCTTCCTTGATCAAAACCCTTCAAAGTGTAGGGATGGAGGGTACATACCTCAATATCATCAAAGCCATCTATGAAAAACCCACAGCGAATATCATTCTCAATGGGGGAAATGGACCCCTAAGGTCAGGAACATGGCAGGGATGTCCACTATCACCACTACTATTCAACATGGTACTAGAAGTCCTAACCTCAGCAATCAGACAACAAGAAGAAATTAAAGGCATCAGAAACAGCAAAGAAGAAGTCAAACTCTCCCTCTTGCAGATGATATGATATGTTATGTGGAAAACCCAAAAGACACTCCAAAACTGCTAGAACTCATACAGGAATTCAGTAATGTGTCAGGATACAAAATCAATGCACAGAAATCAGTTGTATTTCTATACACCAACAGCAAGGCAGAAGAAAAAGAAATTAAGGAGTTGATCCCATTTACAATTGCACCCAAAACCATAAGATACCTACGAATAAACCTAACCAAAGAGGCAAAGGATCTGTACTCAGAAAACTATAAAGTACTCATGAAAGAAATTGAGGAAGACACAAAGAAATGGAAAAACAGTCCATGATCATGGATTGGAAGAACAAATATTGTAAAAATATCTATGCTACCTAAAGCAATCTACGCATTTAATGCAATCCCTATGAAAATACCATCAATTTTTTTCAAACAAATGGAACAAATAATCCTAAAATCTATATGGAACCAGAAAAGACCCCGAATAGCCAGAGGAATATTGAAAAAGAAAACCAAAGTTGACAGCATCACAATTACAGACTTCAAGCTCTATTACAAAACTGTGATCATGGAGACAGTATGGTACTGGCACAAAACAGACACATAGATCAATGGATCAATGGTGTTGGGAAAATTGGACAGCCACATGCAGAAGAATGAAACTGGACCATTTCCTCACACCACACACAAAAATAGACTCAAAATGGATGAAAGCCTCAATGTGTGATAGGAATCCATCAAAATCCTTGAGGAGCAGCAACCTTTTCAACCTCAGCTGCAGCAACTTCTTCCTAGAAATATCACCAAAAGCAAAGGAAGTGAGGGCAAAATGAACTATTGGGATTTCATCAAGATCAAAAGCTTTTGCATAGCAAAGGAAACAGTCAACAAAATCGAAAGACAACCAACTGAATGGGAGAAGGTATTTGAAAATAACATATCAGATAGAGGGCTAGTATCCAAAATCTATAAAGAACTTATCAAACCCAACACCCAAAGAACAAATAATCCAATCAAGAAATGGGCAGAAGACATGAACAGACATTTCTGCAAAGACAACCAAATGGTCAACAGACATGAAAAAGTGCTCAACATCACTCAGTATCAGGGAAATACAAATCAAAATCACAGTGAGATACCATTTCACACCAGTCAGAATGGCAAAAATTAACAAGTCAGGATATGATAGATGTTGGTGAGGATGCAGAGAAAGGGGAACCCTCCTACACTGCTGGTGGGAATGCAAGCTGGTGCAGCCACTCTGGAAAACAGTATGGAGGTTCCTCAAAAAGTTGAAAATAGAGCTACCCTATGATCCAGCAATTGCACTACTGGGTATTTACCCTAAAGATACAAATGTAGTGATCCAAAGGGCCACATGCACCCAAATGTTTATAGCAGCAATGTCCACAATAGCCAAACTGTGGAAAGAACCTAGATGTCCATCAACAGATGAATGGATAAAGAAGATGTAGTATATATACACAATGGAATACTATGCAGCCATCAAAAAAGAGAAATCTTGCCATTTGCAATGACATGGATGGAATTAGAGGGTATTAATGCTAAGCAAAATAAGTCAATCAGAGAAAGACAATTATCATACGATCTCTCTGATATGAGGAATTTGAGAGGCAGGGCAGGGGCTTCATGAGGGGTAGGGAGGGAAAAAAATGAAACAAGATGAGATAGGGAGGGAGACAAACCATAAGGTACTCTTAGTCTCGTGAAACAAACTGAGGGTTGCTGGAGGGGTGGAGGGGTAGGGATAGGGTGGCTGTGTTATGGACATTGGAGAAGGTATGTGCTATGGTGAGTGCTGTGAAATGTGTAAGACTGATGATTCACAGACCTGTACCCCTGGGGCAAATAGTACATTACATGCTAATAAAAAATTTTAAATAAAACAACAACAACAATAAAAACCCTAAGGACTAAACAGCTTGCAAAAGAAAGATGGAGGAAAATACACAGATTATTGAATCAGATCCCACACCTCTGATCACAGAGGCAGAGCCATGGCGCAAGCTGAGCCATTCTGTCCTTTATCTTTTGGCCACACACACTGCTATAGGAACAGGAATGTAACCAGGCTATCTCCTAAGACATTTCTCACAGAGGTAAAGTCTTTCTTCCAAAATGAATGATTTGAGTGAAGGCCCGTAAGGACCAGGTATGCCATGAGAAAGAAGGAAACCAATACAATGAGAATAGAGGCAGAAGACAGAGGGGCTGCTGGTGGCATCATGCCCCTAAAGCCAGCTTCAACACTGCTCTTAGAACCTACAATTAGGTTCTGTGAGCCAGCAGATTTCCCATTTGTACTTAAACTGGTTTGAGGTGGATTTCCATCAGTCGTAACCAGAACATTTTTTAATATAAACTCACATTGGAAAAAGAATCAAAGAGAACAGGGACTCAATGAAATAGAAGTTAAAGAGGAGACACAGTATTTCAAAGAAGCAATAAAGCCACAGAACGGGATGTGGGGGTAGTTAGTGGAACAAAATAAAGACAGCAGAGAAATCTAATACCATCTCAAAACTAAAAATTCAAACTAAAATCAGCAAGAAGTAGAATGGACCACGCAGGAAATTGTATCAGGGATATGGAGTGCAGATTTGAGGGTGAAAAAAATCACAGAAAAATCACAGAAGGATGAATAAAGCACTTTTTTCCCCCAAGACTAAAAGGATGTTCTGTCCCTGCAGAATGAAGGGATCCATAGATTCCGAGAGAAGAAGGGATGGAGCCATCACCAACCTTTACAGTCCAACATTCAAAAAAGAGCAGTACACTTACAAAGGAAAGGGAACTAGACAGGCCTCAGAAGAGCACAGAACAACATATATGATTGCAGAAGATAAAAGAATATGCATCAAACATTCTACACCAACTGTCATCTACATGACAAGAAGGTATAATGGAATTTAAAATGACATGCATAGCATTGATCATATACTTTTTGCTTCTTTTTTTAAATCTTGAGTTTATGACTGGCTAACTGAAAGTGTGCTATATTTGGATGTAGACACATACCTGGTAGTTGTAGCCTAACACCAGTCAGCCCTGTGAAGTTGGTCCTGGAATGTCCTTTGGTGTATGAATGTATTCAGGGATTGATGCCACGAAGAAACAGGTGAGAGGTAAATGTGTATGAACATAGGTCATACATGCTCTAAAAGTCTGATCCAGAGAAATTTAAAGAACACAGAAATTTTGAAGGCATTAGGCCACAGAACTTACCTACTAATCTTCCATCTATGCTCATGGGTTTATTCAAGAGCTTGACCTAACTGACCATCTTTGACACGAGGCATGGGGTGGGGGCACTAAACCCTTCAAGCATCCTTGGCAGTCCATGGTTGTCTGATAGTTCCAGAGCACACAGTTGGAGATCCAGATTTGCCCATCAACCCCACCCTAGTTGAGTAATTATTGGATTCAGCAATGGCTAGGTGCCAAGACTAGATTCGAAAAGACACAATTCCCCAAGATTGTGGAACTCCAACAAAAGGAGTAACCTGCTAGAGAAACAGGAAAAGTAGAACAAAATCGTAGTTGGGGCCTTATTATGATTTCAACAAATTGTATCCCAATAAATGTATCTGTGCTCCAAAAGCCTGGCGGTGCACACAGCACCATTTTAACCATTTTAGGCAGATTGGGAAGAGAACAGGAAATCTGTGACTCCACCCTGATGAGGGCCATCCAATTCAGAAGACCTGAAGAAGATGGGATCAAATATGCCAGAAAATCTAAAACAAATTCTCCCTAACTAAATTTACTTCAGAGACAATCCAGCCCAAGAGGAAGAGAGAGAAAGGAGCAAAAAGAAAAGATCTCACAAATGGAGAGGCTGTGGCATTAAAAGGGCTCCATTTAAATACATTATTACATGTAAACAGATGTCTGTGTACAATATATAGATATATATTGGTATATTATGACATAAATATGTACGTATATATTAATATGCATAATTAATATTTAATTAAATATATTCATCATAGTCTAAAGAATTACAGTAATCTTGATTACAAACATGATGTATATATATAGTTTTTAAATTAAAAGATAAATAATATAAAAAGTAATTTATCTTTAAGACACAGAAATAAAGCTCAGAGGACACTTGCAAATAATGGGAAATGGGGCCAGAATTGGGAGGAAGTACAAGTTGCTAATTTTTCTACTTTAGTTGGGATAAAATAGAAACTTCATAGTTTCTTTTTTTTTAAGGTTTTATTTATTTATTTGAGAGATGAGAGATTGAGAGAGAGAGAGAGAGCGCATGCGCACACGTGCACTAGTGGGCGTGGGGATAGGGAGCAGGGCGGGGAGCAGCAGAGGGAGAAGGAGAAACAGACATCCTGTTGAGGAGGGAGCCCAAAGCAGGCTCAATCCCAGGACCCAGAGATTATGACCTAAACTGAAGGTAGATGCTTAACCAACGGAGCCACCCAGGTACTCCAGAAACTTCTTGGTTTCTGAAGTTGTTATATTGGTTTGGTGTCAAGATTACTGATTTTAATAACCAAGCTCCTGTTTAGTAATATCATAGGCTTTTAGGAACTAGATGGTTGTCACTTTCCTGGAGAGTAAAACGACATAATGTATCCAAGGTACAAAATACCTTCATAAACTTTGATTCAGAAATTCTATTTTTGAAATTTTCCCAAGAGTGATCAGATGTACACATGTGTAGACACACAATCAAATGCACAGTAATTTGTATACAATGTTATTTCCAGTACCAGCTTGTGTATGTGCAAGAGGTCATTCAAATCTTGTACAATCAGGAGGGTCTCAATGTAAGCTACGGTTTTAGCTAGGATACTTGTGAGAGTGAAAGGCAGTGCTGTTAATAATTACACCAGGATGACAGGGATGATGCCAGATGCTAGTATGTACTACAAAGTACCATAGACATATGTTAGCTTTATAATCAGGAAGAAAAAATGAGTTACTTCAACATCTACTAAATTCTAAGAAAAAAACCAAAAGGGCAATGAACCAAAAGAGTGCAAGAATTGGGGGGCTTTCATGATGATTCTCTGCTATACACCTAAGGATCTCATCATCCAGAATGTTCTTAACTTTTAGGGCATCAGAACAATGCTGCTATATCTTAAGTACACAAGGAATCAAACATCCAATAAGAGAAAAATTACCCATGAATAGGAGGCCATTCCTTCATATACATATCTGTTAATGCACCAAGAATGACTGCACTCAGAAAGAGGGTCTTACAGAGTTTTGTCCCAAGTGATGTGGAGGTTCGGAAAGTCATCTCATTTAGCCACACTTACCTGAAGGAAATAGGATCAGGTCGGTTCTCAGAGAAGAAGAGATACTGAGGTAGAGTCTTGAAGGAAGTCTTCAGACACTAGGACTTCAGGAACGCTTAGTGAAGCTGATGCATGAAATGTAAGTTGAGAGCCCAAAGAAAAGATTCCAGAAAGATTAGGAGGTCCATGCATCCTTCTACTCTACTATCTCAGACAGTACCTCTCAGGTTCCAAGCCTGCTACCTAACAAAATCATCTCTGCTTGTGTCAGGGTGTAAGTATTTGCTGGACCAAGAACCACTTGTGTTTCATTAGATCTCCATGTTCACAGCCTCCCTGGGCATAGATGACAATACCAGACACACAAACCACCTTTGTCCTAACTCTGATGTACCCAGGCTATGAAAATGTATTCCTGTTGCTGCTGCTAGGAGACCAAGGAGTGACTGCTCTTCTGCCGCCCTCGTCTGCCCAATGAGAAGGGGAATTATCAAGATCGTTCTAGAAATGGGAACGTTTTGAACTCTGTCCAGAATGAGCAGACAGGCTGACCTACCAAAGTGGTGTAAACAACAATGGGTTGTGGAAGATCTCTGAGAGGATTGGCATTTAGAAAACAATCTCGTTACATTTGGTGATGTCAAAGAAACTCAATGGCAACATTATTGAAACTGTTGAAATTGTAGCTGATATGCAGATCGGAGGCTGATTTTCCTTCTCTGCTTTGAATCCACTTATCACCAAAACATTGAACTGGCAGAACTCATGGGCATAACCATAAATCACTTTTACTTTGTTTCCCACTGCCCCTTTAAAGTTTGCTCAGTGGGAGAACTTCTCCACCCCTACATGAAAACTCACTCAGTAAATTGCTTTCTGATCTCTCATAAATCATAAAAGAGGCTACAAACATTTAGAAATAAAATCTAGAATCTCCAAGCAGAAATTAAAATTCTGGTCCCATATAATATCTAGATTCCAAACTTTATTTAAAGTTAAATCTTCCAGGCTTTCCTACTTAGGAACTTCTGCAGTCTTTCCCTTCTACCTCTCCTTCTGCCTACTAGCCTGGTTTCTGACCTACATTTGCTTTGCCCTGGCAAATTGTGTGAACAGCCTCATTGCTAAGCAGCTGTCTTAACCTGTCACGTAGCAGCCTGAGTCTCGCCCTTTGCCTTCCCAGGCAGCTCTCAGTCCACTCTGTCTCACCAACTGTAGGTGATAGGTACTGTGCTGTCAAGAATCTCACTGGCATCCCCTCTCTTGATCTGAGATTAAGGGAATGCACCCTCAACCTTATATCCTTGCTCACAGTCCTTTAACAGCTCCCCACAAATCACTCCAAACCAAAATAAGCTCCCTTCAATGCCCAATGTCAGTGTTTATACTCCCAATGTCAGTAACGAGTTTAAGAGTCATGTAACTGGTTTTTACTTATTTCCTTAGAAAATTTTCATTTTGGTTTAAAACCTCGTTACTTGAATGTAGTCCAAGGACCCTGTAGCATTGTCTGGGAGCTGATTAGAAACAGAGAAGCTCAGGCCCCCATCCTAGATCTACAAAATCAAAATCTGCATTTTAGCAGGATTTCCAGGCAATTTGTGTACACATTAAATTTTGAGAAGTGCTGCTTTAAAATCTCTTTCCAATTGCTTCTTGGTGTTTCAGTCAAAACTTCCTACTTAATATTCTGTTAACACATTTATAGTTCAATATCCTGATGTGGCTTTGTGGGTTCTATTTTCAGAAAGGAAGAATGCTGGTATCTGTCCTTTGCAAGTCCAGATCTCAAACCATCTAAAGAACTAAAGTTAAAAAAAAAGAAGAAAGAACTAAAGTAAATGTCTTTCTACTGAATTCAAATGTTCTTCTGTTACTTCCAATTCAACATAACCTAAACCAAAGTCATCATTTTCCCCCAAACTTAATATCTCTTCCTGGCTCCTTTTACCTATAAATCTACCCCTTCTTTAAGACCTGATAAAGGTCAATCTCCTCCAAGTCTTTCCTTGGCCATTTCAGTCCACACTGATCCTCCCCAGTCTCAACTCACACACCATATCACCCTTTAGCACTTATTCTACCCTGCTATTTTTCATTTAAGTTATACTGCCCTGAATTGGTATTTAATTTTTTATCCATTCAGTAATATTTATTGAGCACTTATTATGTGCCAATCCATGTTCTAGGAGCTGGGGATATAGAGAAAAACAAAACATTGATTTTCTGCCCTCATGAAATGTATATTCTTGGGGAAGAAAGAGTTGAAAAACAGATGAACAGATAAATATATAATCTATAATGATGACTATCAAATTGAGATCACCACCCAACTTCTCCCTTTAACTGTAGCTCAAGTAGTCAGCTCTCTGCTCAGTATCTTCACTTGACATGCATCTCTAATTCAACACGTCTCAGAGTCTTGATTTTCACCCTAACACCCTCCTTACCAGTGTGCTTCCTCTCAATGAATGGCATCTGCATCCCATAGTCCTCTCTCTCTGTCTACCCTACTTTTGCTCCATCACCAAATCCCGGTAAGTCTGCTTCTAAACATACCCAAAACATCATGTCTCCCCCACTCCTTTGCTCCAGCTCTGACCAACAGCTCCCTTATGTTGTGACTATAACCACCTGCTAGGTCTCCTGCTTCCAGCTCCATCCCTCTACTATAGTAGCACTTGATTCAGTAGCTCCAACAATCCTTTTACAGGGTAAGTCTAAGCATCTCCTAGCTCAGACCCTCCAGTGGCTTCCCCCTGCACTAAGAATTAAATCCAGAGACTCTAAACTCCTTGTGACCACTGACGTTACTCCCACCTCTTGCCCCATATCTTACCTTATTTTTTTTTATATTATGGTATATTTGTGACCACACAGTACACCATTAGTTTCTGATGTAGTGTTCCATGATTCATTGTATATAACACCCAGTGCTCCATGTAATCCATGCCCACCTTAATACCCAACACCAGGATCACCCATCCCCTCATCCCCAAAACCCTCAGTTTGTTTCCTGGAGTCCATGGTCTTTCATGGTTTGTCTCTCTCTCTGATTTCTACCCATTCAGTTTTCCTTCTCTTCCCTTTTGGCCCTCTGCACTATTCCTTATGGTCTGCATATGAGTGAAACCATGTGATAATTGCCTTTCTCTGATTGATTCATTTCACTTAGCCTAATCCCCTCCAGTTCCATCCACGTCGTCGATGCAAATGGTGGGTATTCATCCCTTCTGATGACTGAGTAATATTCCATTGTGTATATGAACCACATTGTCTTTATATATTTGTCTGTTGGAGGGCATCTTGGCTCCTTCCACAGTTTGGCTATTGTGGACATTGCTGCTGTGAACATTGGGGTAATGTGCCCCTTCTTGTCACTACATCTGTATATTTGAGGTAAATACCCATAAATGCAATTTTTTTTAACTTTTTGAGGAACCTCCACACTGTTTTCCAAAGTGGCTGCACCAACTTGCATTCCCACCAACAGTGTAAGAGGGTTCCCCTTTCTCTACATCCTCTCCAGCATCTGTTGTTTCCTGCCATGTCAATTTTGGCCATTTTAACTGGTGTAAGGTGGTATCTCGATGTGGTTTTGATTTGAATTTCTCTGATGGCTAATGATGTTGAACATTTTTTCATATGTCTGTTAGCCATTTGTATGTCTTCTTTGCAAAAGTGTCTGTTCATGTCTTTTGCCCATTTTTTGACTTGATTATTTACTGTTACCTTTCCTATTCCAGCCACTCTGGCTCACTTGATATTCTCTGAACACATAGCAGCTTCCCTTCCTAGTGCTTTTATGATTGCTCATACCACCCCTCCCCCAGACACAGAGGAGGCTGGCCTTCTCACAGCCTTCAGATCTCTACTCAGATCTCACCTCCTCCAAGGGATCTCTCCTGATTACTTTCCCCAACAAGGCACTCCCTCACCTTTTCTTTTCTTCATGACATTACCCATAGTCCCCCCACCCAACACAGAAACAACATTCATTCATCTATATGTTTACTTTCTTCTCACCAAAAGGTAACTACCCTAAAATGTAACTTCCACACATAGCAAGAAATTTGTTGTTGTTTTAAACTGTTTCATGCTGAGCCCCTAGACCAGTGCGTAGAGAGTAGATATTCAGTAAATATGTGCTGAGTAAGTGAACTGTATCTGAATTATCTAAGTTTGAGAATTATTGACTTTGTTTAATGACAGCCCAAATGGCCGCTATAATTACATCACTGTCACTAACATTTTAAAATGCTTCTCTAGGGGTGCCTTGGTGGCTCAGTGGGTTAAAGCCTCTGCCTTCGGCTCAGGTCATGATCCCAGGGTCCTGGGATTGAGCCCCTCATCAGGGTCTCTGCTCAGCAGGGAGCCTGCTTCCTCCTCTCTCTCTGCCTGCCTCTCTGCCTACTTGTGATCTCTGTCAAATAAATAAATAAAATCTTTAAAAAATAAAATAAAATTCTTCTCTAGGTAGGGTTACAGCTGGGAATTGGCCTTCGCCTCTTCCAGCAGGGTAGTTTCATGCACATGAATATTTTCTATCATATGTGTGGCAATAGAAAAAAAAAATTTAAGAGTTGCTCCAAAACCCAATCCTCAGCCTCATTGTGCACATATTTGTTTTCTGGAGGCATTGGGTGATAAGGCAGGGAGCATGGCCTCAGGAAGCTGTCCACTGACCTTCTTTGAGGGCTGGGAAGATGTTGCCTCCCACAGTCAGTGCGGAATGCACCCTGCTAGCACTTACCTGCAGCAGAGCAAGGATATGGACATCTGTTTGGTGGTGATGTCCTCTCCATGCAACTCCAACTGTTAACACTGACTGCACTTTAGACCCAGATGGGAGCTTTTAAGAAATAGCAGTGTACAGCCACACCCCTAGGAGATTCAGATTTAATATGCTTTGGGTGAACCTAGGCACTGGCACTTCTTAAAAGCTCCCCTGGTGATTTTAATGTGCCATCAGGGGGCTGGCATTTGGTTTATAATTCTGGGGTGCTGGAGTCAGGGTAACACTGAAAGGAGGCATGTTCCAGGCAGAGCCAAGTACAAGGCTCTAGGGTGAGCCTCAAGAAATGTAGCTGGTCTCAGCCTCCTTGAAGAACCCCGGGTCATGTGGAAGGTTTCACAGCTGCATGCTCACATCCCAGTTAGAACACTGGCAATACTTGGGTATTTGACAGCTTTAGAGATGTGGAAACCTAGGAAGATTCAAGGAAAGGGGTATCTGGGTGACTCAGTTGGTTAAGCATCTGCCTTTGGCTCAGGTCATGATATTAGTGTCCTAGGATCAAGCCCAGCATCGAGCCCCACATTGAGCCCCACACTGAGCCCTGCGACTGGCTCCCTTCTCAGTGGATAGTCTGCTTCTCCTTCTGCCTCTCCCCCTTCGCCTGCTCATGCTTGCTCTCTCTACCTCTGTCTCTTTCTCAAATAAATAAAATCTTTAAATAAATTAATTAATTTTTAAAAAAGAAAAAAGTGGATGGAAGGATTTGAGGATTTGGAAAATAAAATATATGAGGCAAAGTTCAAAAATTAGATTTATTTAGCCGGGAGAAGTAGAGTTGGTAGAAGAAGAATTTGTAGAAGCATAGTTAATTTTTCAATCATCTTTAAATGTATACATGTATCTCACATGAAGAAAAACCTAGTATACAAAAATGTGTGAAATAGGCACAGGAGAGGTTAATCATTTATACAAGCATTACATACACAAATACACATGGATTAATTACAGACAGATATCTACATAGCATTTGCCATGAGCTGGATGCCATGCTAAGCTCTATGTAAAGCTGCCTGTATATTCACTCAGCTGGCCCTTTTAACAACCCCATGAAGTAGATACAAATATTATTCTTATTTTAGGAGGAGAAGTCTAAGTCACATAAAGGTGAAGTAACTTGCCTTTGTTGCCATATGGATCTAGAATTTAAATACAAGTGGATTGGTTGTACTGTCCATGCTCTAAACCATTATTTCATACTGTCTGTATATACATACATATATATGTTTTATATAGACTGTGTGAGTCCATGCATGTATATATCCATCTGTCTAGATATGTATGTATGCTATTTGTGAGTGTACCCCCCCACAGATGCATATATGTGTATAGGTAATGTCTTAACATATATACACATTTTGCTTTACAAAATGATGCAGGGGTAACGGGTTGATGGTTATTAAGGAGGGCACGTGTTGTGATGAGCACTGGGTATTATACACAACTAATGAATCATTGAACACTACAACAAAAACTTATGAGGTACTATATGCTGGCTAAATGAACATAATACAAAAAAAGATGCAGTTTCCTTTAAACAATAAGCATACTTATTTAAACAACAATTTATAATACTGGGATTCACAAATAGGTAAGTAAGAATTTTGAAGAGAAAAGCACTTCTGTTATCGTGTGGCAGCTCATTACAAATCCTTTGCCGTGGAAGCTTTTGAGACAGATTAACTGGAAAGCACAAGTAGTTCAATGGAAAGTCTTGCACATTTGTTCTGAGTTATTTTACCATGTGATGGATAAATACAGTGAAAAAATGTGTCCTTTTGGGATTCTCTTGAGGGGCAAAAGACAAACATAAAAGCTGGCTTTTAAATATTTAGTCTCTGCCATTCAGTGGCTCAATGGCTCATTGTTTTCTAATTGGCTAATTGGCAGGAAGGGACAAGGGTTGGTATTGCGGAGGGTGACTTGAGACTGCATGCACAACAATGGTACCCTTGAAAGGTTTGAGTTTGGCTTTGTTTTGCTTTGCCAGTTGCTATTTTAATAAATTAGGCAAGATGCTTACTAAAGGATTGCCCAGTGAAGTAGTTGAAATACCATTTTTACAAATATTATCTAACATTTTCTTGGAAATAGGTCTGGGTTTAATGCAATAATCTTTTAAATGACAAACATACACATGGTTATAAAAATTTAAATATTCTTTTATTTCCTATTGATTTACTTGAGAGAAAATTTAGAAACCTTCCTATGTTGGATTGAAACTCTTTAATTACTTAAATATTTATAATTTGATAATTATAATGCAAACTTAATTGAAAGGTCAATTCAAAATGAATTCACAACATAAACATTTGATCAATTTAATTAAACAATACTGAGTTTAACAAGTGTGTAACAATAATGAACAAATATAAATTGAGGAAGAGAAGTGAAAGTCTCAGAAGGCTGAGAATGATGAATAAGTAGGGAGGATGATACCAGTCACACTGGCCCTCGTTTCATTGTCCTGAAGTTGTAGAGAATTAATGAAATATTTGAGTAGCAAAGATAAGAGACAAAGATGCTTTATGGAATACTGGTGATGAAAGTCTTCTTGCGAAAGGACAGCCACTCAACTTGCTTGATGCCTATTAAAGACCAAATTAGCCAATTTTAAAAACAGAGCCCTGCAGAGCCATTCTGTTCCTAGGCTCATATTCTCCTTTGTCTAGTGGGATATATGTTGTGAATGTAGATGAACTTTTTAGACACAGTTATGAAGTGACTCATGGAGCATCAGCAAGCATTTCTGTCCTGTCAGCTGGATTTCCTTGGAAGACTGTATCTGCTGCCTCCCCTCCCCCATCCAGTGTCCCCTGTGGTTAGAGGTCTCTGGGAACAGGGAGTGTTTTCCCCACTATGGCTTGCACCCTACCTATTCTTAGCTAAGGTTTCTGCTTTAAACTCTTCCCTGTTTCTGTACCCTGGTGGTGGGTGGACCTACAACTCTAGGACACTTCTATCTTTCTTGAAAAAGACCAAAAGCAGCTGCAGCCCCACTGCCCATCCTCTTGGCAATGCCCAGATCTTGTCATCAGAGGCAACCTTCCACATAGGAGGTACTGATGAAGTTCTAGAACCTAGGTGAGGTTCGGTGGGCTGAGGTCTGGAGCCAATGACCAAGAAAGAATTCTTGAGACATCTTTGGTGCAAAATGGTGGTTTATTAAAGCACGGGGACAGGACCCATGGGCAGGAAGAGCTGCTGCCCTGTTATCCTGAGGAGTGGCTGATTATATACACAGGAGTTGAGTAGGTGAGAACAAAGTGGGTGATATTAGTCTCTAAGGAATTTTGGAAGCAAGGTCTCCAGGACCTTGAGGGGCTAGCTATTGTTGGGAGAAAGGTTATTTATTACTAGTAGTAAAAATCTTCTTGTGAGACTCTTTAGATGTATATCAGTGGGCCATATGCTTGGGAATGATTCTCGACACTATCTTGGAGATCTAGAGATAAAGTTTCACATTTCTCCTATCAAGTGTCCTTGTTAGTGAGATTTGGGTTTAGAAGAAATTTAACTTTATTTAGGGCTTGAGGAACTGAGTTATTTGCTTCTGGAAATTGTGCTATTGATAAGGTAACTTCTTTGTTTGTAGATCTCTAGGACATTTGTAAACCAAGGGAGACTCCTGTCTTGTAGGATTGTGATTTCTGCAAGTTAACTATTTGTTTCTCATTTATGGCAGTCAGGGGTGCCTGAGGAATGTCACACACATTACCGAGGGGAGCGGGTGGAGAGGGGGTGCAAGGTGCCAGCTTTTGCTTTGTCCTCAGCCAGCCTCCTGCTCCCTCATCAGTACCATTAGATCATATCAACCCCAGGAGAGAAAAATCAGTCAGCACTAGGAGGAATGGATGGCAAAATTCTCAAAGGCACCGAATTTGTCTTATTCATCTTCACATTTCCAGAGCTACCAACAATGCCCGGCAGTCACTTCAGTGATTTTGGTTGCACTGAACTTGGACTCCTTTTTTCCCCCTCTCCACCTCACCTTCAGGATCAGTGGCCCCACTGTGGATTTCTTATAAAATTACCAAAAAGTATTTTATTTATAATGCCTAGCATGTGATTTGTTCCAGATTAACAAAATTTCCAAAATTCAGATGCTTAACTAAAAAAAAAAAATTTAAAGATGAGCTATGATATATAATTTGGGATGTAAGGTATGATAAAAAAGAAATGAGTTTTAAAACTGTATTAGTCAAAAACTGGTGATTTCTAAAATGTCCTTCAACAGTTGAATGGATGGGGTGCTTGGGTGGCTCAGTCAGCTGAGTGTCTGAATTTTGGTTCCAGCTGAGATCATAATCTCAGGGTCATGGGGTTGAGCCCAGAGTCAACAACTCACTCAGAGTGGAGTCTACTTGAGATTCTCCCTCTCTGTCCCTCCTTCAGCTCTCTCTCTCTCTCTCTCTCTCACACCCCTCCCACTCTAAATTAATTAATTAATTAATTAAAATCTTAAAAAATAGTTGAAAGGATAAACAAATTGTGGTGTATTAACACATTGGAGTACTATTCAGCAACAAAATAATCTATAACTATACAGAAAAATATAAATGTTGCATATAATATTCAGAGAATGAAACCAGGTACAAAAGAAAATAGTGTATGAGTTCATTTATATCAAGTACAAAACAGGCTGAATTAACCTATGCTATTAGAAGTCATGGCAGTGGTCATCTTAGAGGCAGAGGTTCTCCTCCAGGCATGGTTCAGTCCTCAGGGCATATTTGGCAATGTCTGGAGACTTATTTGGGTTATCGCACTGGGGATGAGCATTGCTACTGGCAGGTAGTGAGTAGAGGCCAAGGATGCTCCTCAACATCCTAAATATACAGGGTAGCCCCCACAGCAAAGAATTGTTCAGCCCAAAATATCAATACTGCTGGGGTTGAGAAGCCCAGTCTTAGAGGAGTCATGGCTGAAAGCATGCACAGGAAAGCTTCTGGGGTCTGGTAATATTCTGTTTCTTATCTGCTTGCTGACTACACAAGTGTGCTCAATGGGAAAATTCATCAACCTATACACATATGGTCTGTGTACTTTTCGACATGTATATTAGCTTTCAACAAAATGTTTTAAAAATGTTAAAAAGTTACCTATGCTTTGGAAAGGTTGGTTTAATGAAACTGTATCTTAGGACTCAAAGAATATATTAAGTAGCTATCAGCTTACATTAACCAAAATCATCTAGACTTTGTAGAAAACACACACAAAAAAGTAATGTGTTACAGAAAACCCTAAATGTTTAATAATAAGACACAATTTGAATCTTTTACTCATCAAAATCTTGCACTGAATATCAGGATTTAAGATGCACTTTTAAATGGCAATGACAACTTCATAAAAAAAGACTCATGCACTAATAAAAAATACATGAATGTTTTATTTACCAGAAAATCCTGCTTAATCTGTAGATAGGAACCTGGCCAGGCCACTTAGAATCAGAATTTGTTGTGTCAGCATATGCAGAAACCAAAGAAGAAAATTGCCACTTTAAAATGCCTCAGTGCTTTGCATAGCCTCTTGTTGGGGCCTCTCTTCAGTCTGTGCATCTGCAGCATCCCTCGCTCTGGGATTGTTACTTCACAAACTCCCCATGCACAGAGGCCAGGCAGAGATTGAAGAAAGGTGTACGTCACTCCAGACTGGCAGGTGGCAGGTTTAACACCCAGGCTTGTCTTGGGTGGCCATGAGACCAGTAGACCCATACCCACTGCTGGAATCTTACAAGTTTATATGGCAGTGTGTGTGAGGTTTAGTCATGTATACACCTCCCAGAGGGTCTAAACCCCCTCACTATCTCAAGTCTGTGTCCTTGAAAATGGCTCCAATTGTGGGGAAGTTGAGCAGAAGGTACATTTCAAGGACAGATAAGGAGGTGAGGAGCCTCCAATTGCCCACCTGTAGCTTGTGGATCAACCCACAATCACATCCTCTTGATGACCTTCCCCAAAAGTGATGAGGTCCTTTGGTTCATGAAATTTACAAGATTTTCACTGCAACTGTTTTTAACAGAGTATCCTGATTGGAAAAATCTATCATGGTCACCCTGTCCATGCCTCCCATTTCTATGTTGGGTGTGTTGAGGGCATGTAACTTGTTTTTTTAGTTCACAGGCCTCCAATCAAGCCTCATGTGAAAGGATATATGTCCCAAAATCATGGACTCCAATACAGATGGAAAAGGTCCTGGGAAGAGGTAAGTGCATTTTGCATATAGAAGACATGTGAATAATTGTGGCCAGAAGATGGGCTGTGGAAGATTACCTAAAAAAATGGGCATAGTTAGAGGGAAGCCTCTACCTAGACCTCCATGCACTATGACTTTGTGGTTCTTCCTTATGGAGATGGAGTCCATTTTACCATTGCTTTAAATCTGGATTGGATTTAAGGCTTGTTTTGATTAACAGAGTGTAGGGAAAGGTGAGACCATCCCAGTTTAGAGCCTAATGCTCACTAGGTCTTACACATTTCTGTTCACTTTCTTAGAGCCATGTCCATGCTGTGTGAGTAAGCCTGGGCCGGGCATCTGAATAATTAGAGACTACATGGAGCAGAGGTAACCCATCCCAGGTGAGACCATCCTAGACCAGCTGGGCTTGACTAATCTAAGGGATGCTCACATATACATAAATGAGTTCAGCCAAGACCAGAAAATTAACTCAGCTGAGCCCAGTTCATATTGACAGCCTACAAAATCATGAACCAAATAATTTAGAGAGATTTCTTATACACCTTTGTACTCAGAAAGATGACTATAAGCTGCTCTGACATTTATTCTATTCATGTCAAGTCCAGTTTTTTAATAGTCCCCCTTTCTCAATAGTTGATGTAAGTCCCTGAACAGAATATCATTGACCTAGCTCAAGTAACCTAGCACTGTGGCCAAGGAGTTGGATGTTTGGTGGCCATACCGGGGTCCTTCTCAGAAACTGGGGTGATGGGATAGACTGTGGGAGAGTGATGACCTCCAAAAGGCAAAAATAAGAGCTGTCCAATGCACAGGATGCCTTGTATTTCATTGCCTCTAATGCTAGAATTCAGCTGCTAGAATGTTCCCAACTGGATGGTTATTCATCACTCTGTAGATTCTGTCATGACCACAGAGATCAGAGTGATTCATTCGTTAGTTTTTCTTTTTTTTTTCTTTTTTTTTTAAAGATTTTATTTATTTATTTGACAGACAGAGATCACAAGTAGGCAGAGACGCAGGCAGAGAGAGAGAGAGGGAGAAGCAGGATTCCCGCCGAGCAGAGAGCCCGATGCGGGGCTTGATCCCAGGACTCTGGGATCATGACCCGAGCCAAAGGCAGAGGCTTTAACCCACTGAGCCACCTGGGTGCCCCTCATTCGTTAGTTTTTCTATTTGTATGACTTGAAACATGAAAGATCACTAGGAAAAAAAGTCAATTCAAACCAAGTTTTGTATTTTGGATGCTTTGGCATGGGGGTATTTCTGGGTAACTTATTTTCTACCATATTTTGTCCTTGAAGCATTCCAGATCTCTTTTCTCCTGAAAGTGAAGGAAGGTGGTATTGGCCAATTTTACACTGTCATGTGTTATGGAATGACACACATTATAATAAATACTCCCATTTTTATGGAAAGTAGAGTTAGAAGGAAAAAAATGAAGAAAATGTTAATGCTTGAATATTAAGTATAGAGAATTGACAGATAAGGGACAAAAGAATACTATTTCCTTTAATCTTACTTAATAAGCTTTGTCTTCTAGTGTTTTGATTTTCTCTGACTGACTGTAGATGTGCTTGACTTGAATTTATTTATCCTCAAAAATAATGAAGACTAATAGGTGGACATGGTGTACGAGTGGGAAAATCAGTGGAAAGAATTGACAGGGCTTAATAATCCTCCAGGAGATGAAGAGTGTGTGGGCTCCTTCTGTTGAAACACAAGCTTTGTGATGGGTAATTCACCAAATCATCCTGGTGAGTAAACCACTCAGGAATCAAGAAAGGAATTACAATATATTCCACAGGATGGAATAATCTGCAGCTGTTGCATAGTGACAGGGTGAGTGTAAACAACATTTCGCCAAGTGAAAAATATATCTAGCAGTGTATTATATCATCATTTTCATAATATATGTATTGTATATATAACAACATATTATCAGTGGGGTCTCCAAAGACAGATCATTTGAATGCATTTCTCCCTTTAATGTTTATTTTTTATATTTTATAGGCTCCCAGTGTTAGAATATATTACTTTTATAATTATGATATAAAAATAAAAATATAAAGTGCATCAATTAACCTATTGATAGTCATGCTAATAAAATATTTGCAACCAGATAAAACTGATTCCCTAGCTCCTCAAGATGTGTCTTTCTTGTATGAATTTTGAAATCTGTATTGTAGTCTGATGAGGATATTCTTTTGAGCGCTGCAAGGTTTAGGCTAAACTAAATAATTCTGACATCTAGAGTACACACTCTATGTCAGATCCTGTTCTAAGTATTTTATAAGCTTTCACTCATGTGCTACTCACAATATCCTATGAGGTAGTTACTACTGTTATCATTTTACACATGAGACAATTGAAGCATGGAAATTTTAAGTTAAGATGTGGTGGAGTCAGACTCTTGGGTTCTTTCTCTTGACAACTATTCTACAGTTCTCTTCCATCTTGTGAGACAGGTCATTCCAGGTATCACTCATCTGAAAAGGAAAGACTTCTTAGAGAAGAAAGTAGGACTGTGAACTCAGATATTAAGTAGCCACAAGAAGGTCCTGATGTTCTTCTCTTTGTCTATTCATGGAGTAATTCACCTTGAGCTTTCAGGACAGCATCTACCATATAGAATCTGAAGGGAGATGTGGGAAAGAAGGGACTCCACCACAACCCTTGCTTTAACAGGGGTCCCCTTTTTAAGGCTTAGGATACAATGCAGGTAACCAAACTGATATCTCAGGTTATGCTGCCCATAAGATACTGGTTGTGCGCTAACATAAAATATTCTGAACTTTCATAGCCTGGGAATCACTGCATTAGGAAAAGTTAGAGGTCTGTCGTATGACTTCTCAGAGTCTTTATTATGCTCATGTACATTTTAGTATCTATGGGATAGCTATAGTGTGCACCATTCCCGATTTTGGTTGAACAACAAACATCTTTTCATGGAGCATCTTCTACTAGCTCCCCAAATTAGCGTTCTGTTGAACAAAATTGGAGAAATATTAGTCTCAAAAAATGATACTCTTGATATTGTTTCCATTTTCCCCTAGTTTTCAGTGATTTTTAAAAAATATCCAAACTTTATCTCGAGTGTCCTCTAGAGACATGAGAAAAGGATTTATATCCCTGTTTGGATACATTTATTAGAAGAGTAGCAATCTACTGAGGTCAACATGGTGGAAGTAGCCATGAGCTCCTAGGGGAAATAAATCTTGGTGTTGGAATAGAAACAGTGTCTAAATCTTCACCCAGTTCACCATTAGCTCTCTCCCCATGTACAGTAAACTTTGGGAAGCTTATTGTTAATGAAGCAGTGTTTCCTTCTAGTAATGTTAATTGAGTGTGGTCTGTTGAATTGCAGAACTTCCTATGTGATACATATGGTTACCAGATAAGCATATGGAAGAGCTCATCATCAATGACTTGATTCAAAAGATAAGATGGCTATGGCATGGGAATGATGCTACATTCTCATTTTTCATATGGTGGGGAAATGAGAACCTTTATATAACTCAAGAGTCAGTGCAGAAAGCCCTTCCCAGAATTTGGCCCTTGCACATGCTCATATGTGAAAACACTGTATATATTAGGTTGAGTCGTAAAGTCATAAATGGAAAGAAGTTTAACATTCCTGCTAGAAGGAGACTGCCAGGTAAATTACTAGGCACATTACTGTACTTGCTAACATAACCAACTAATAAATATTCCAAAATTTGTGAATGCCTTGGAATTGCAACTATGTCTTATTTTCAAAATGGTTGACAGGGAAAAAGAATAGTGAAGGAAACCCACAGACAATCACTAAGGATAAACTGTTAGATGACTTTTAACTTATAATCCATTTCATTCAGTGAGTAATCCATTCTAAATTATCCAGCCAACAACTAATCTGCTCCCTGAATGAGCCTCACAAGATCAGCTGAGCAAGCCCAGTCCCAAAGACCCACCTAGCCAACCCACAGAATGATGATCTAGTAAGTGTTTATTACTCTAAGTTGCTAGATTTTGAGGTGGTTTGTTTCATAGCAAAACTAAACTGATGCAGTGTTCTTGGCATGGTGAGCACCTGGAGTCTTTTCCTTGATGACCTGACCCCATTTTGCCTCTTAATGTCTTGACCGAACCTCTGGGTTTCAGCCAAATCCCAATCAGGTCCCTGGTCTTGGCAAACTACCTCATATCCCTATGTGGGAGTTATATGTGGGTAAAGCCTACCCCCTCCCAATAGTAACCCCCTACAGGCTTGCTGGCCCTCAACAATCAGTACCTTCCACATTCTTCCATAGGGAGTATAGAGGTTATTTGTGGATTTCTTCTACGCTGTGTAACAGTCAAGGCACTCTAAGGGTTCCATCTCCTATTTCTTTCTCACCTTAAATCTGACATGGTTCCACTCCTCTTTGGCAGCAGCTGCTCTGTGTTGCCAGATGGTAGCCATGTGGGTCTGTCTCCTTCCAGAGTTCCTAACGAGCTGTGGAAATAAATGAAGACCATGCAAATAAAGCCACCAACACTTGTGATTGGTAGAGTCAAACGCAGGCAAGATAGGAAATCTTTATAACAAAAGAAAAAATCTTTATAACAAAAAAAAAAGGTATGATCTGATTGGACATTGTTGGTATAGGAAATCTGGATCAGTCTAACTAGATATGGGGCATCTTATGGGATTGGTTTGGCAAGCATATTTGGCTTTCTCCTTTTGATCCTCAATCAGAAGCTGGGGCAAAAAACTTAAGAAGTTGGCAATTATTAACTGAGTGCTAATTGTTCTGGGCCAATTGCTACAGAGGTTGTGTTTTCACTTCTTGAACTGGTTGCTGTAGAGCTTGTGAGTAAGCATTCTACTGTCATATAGACTGGCCATCTTCTTTCACGTATTCAATCCATCCGTCTTCCTTTTGGTTATTCTCCCACTCTTGCAAGTAGCAGATTGACCTATTCAGGGAAGGCTACAGATCTGGATCTTCACTATGGGGATGGTTCAGTTGTCTCCATGGTCAACTGTATTGCAAGATCATCTCGAGCTTTTTGTTGTCATATTGTCCTGGTGATTATCTGTCAAGAGAGCAGCTATGCAGTAGGATTTACAATTCTGGATAGAATGCCAGAGACCACACCATGACCACTCACAAAAACAAGTATAATTAACAGTCCCTATAAGACACTTACAGGAACCAGGAACCCCGATTGCCCAACCCAGTCCAAGTAAACAAATTCCATGGGCCATGTAGACCAACCTGAAAAAGCCAAGTCATTTTTTCCTTAAGGCAATGTATTGCCTGTTCTACTTTGCCCATTTCATTGATCTAAGTACAGCAAGAAGTATTAGCAATGACACAAAAACCACCATGACTAGCCAGCAAAAAATCTAGAGCAATACAATTGTCCATCATTACCTGTGCCAATGAATAGAGATTGGTCTGTACATCATCTAGGGTGGAGGAGTATTGTTTTAACTTCTGCCAAGGTTAATGATAAGTTTTTTATAGTACTTTCTGCTTCTAAGGTCTCCCCCTTGGGAACACTGCTCTGGTTGTTCACATAAACAACTGGTTAGTAATTTCCCAGTTGGAGTGCTTGGATAATCAAGGGTGGGCTTATTTGGGGACTTGCATCTCAGGGAATTTGCCAAGTTTGTGATTTCTATGATTACGGACTCTGTATACAGATAAGTCTTGGCATACTATTGGTAAAGGGCATGAAGTTTGAGTCTGAGGCAACTAAGACCAGGCATTCTGGCTGCAAAAGAAGTAGTATCCAGTAGGGGGCATTCAGAGACACAGGAGAAAAGGAGTTGTTTATGGCAGAAGATCAGAAGAAAGGTCTTAGATTAGCCCAGTTACAGTTTGATCTCTTTTAACCTCTTCCAGGTGGCAAGTAATTGGTCCATCACGCCCATGAAAGTTGTTGAATTCAAATGTCTTGTAATAATTGGTTCTTTTTCTGTGACAGAAGGACACTACCATATTCATGTGTTGATTTATTTATTTAGATGCAAATGCCATCAGCTGCCATCCCTTATGATCTGCTTATTAAGACTGAAATTCTCTAGAGGTTTTTATCATGATGATCTGGTGACGGGTGACATATACAGCAATCAGTAAGACTCGGGGCTGTGGCTCCTGTTTGGGATCATCTAAGAATGGCATTATAATAAGTATGTTCTGACCTAACAATTACAATAAAGTGGGATGAAAAGAGGAAAAGGGCCATTATGGATGGGTAATAACCAAGGGTCTGTAGAAAATGAGAAGAATGGTTATGAGCAAGCAGATGAATAACAAAATAGAAATTAGCCAGGAGTCTAGCCCCATGTCTTAGACAGTGACTATCTACTATCCTAAGTCATCTGCATATTCCACAAACCCTTGGTCAGCTACTTACTTCCAAAAGTCAGCTGCTACTAGTGGATCTCTGGAAATTTGAAATTTGAGGTCCCTTATAGGAGTAGCCTGCCAATGATGTGGAATTCCAAATTTCTTTTTTAATTATGAAACATGAACCCAAGGACTAATTCCCTGGAGTTTCATTACTATATTTGTTGCTAACGGTACATGATAAAGTCCGTTCCAGTGAAGTTTAAGAATAGTTTTTTTCTCCGATGTCTCTTCTAAGAGATGAAATGTCCTGTTTTAAGAACGTCAGGAGGCTGAGACTGTTTAGGAAGATATTGTGGGAAGGCAGATGGGGATGAGTACATGAGTCCCTTGCAATATTTTGCCAACTCTGCAAGAAACAGGGCAGAATATCAGAGGAGAAATCCCTAAATGTGTGGGTCTTGTAGTTACCAGATGTTAGGGGGATAACTGTTGTGTCTCTGAGGGAATGGACTACACAACCATAACCTCCTACAGTTTCATTTTTTGTGTGCATGATTGAATTATGGTCTAATAAAATTTTGTTGGAAATGTTTTGGGTATGGCTTTTAGTAGACTTTGCCCTAACTTTGGGGCCCTTCTTGACCCTCAGGTTTATTATAAAAGAGGGACTCTGGAGATCCCTTTCTGTGTTCATCCAATCAGTTTTTGCCATCCAGGATTTAACATCTGAGGTTTTGAACAACATGTGTACAAGTTGACATAGTTCGGGTAATGGTGGGACATATGAATGCATCTAAAAGAAGGCTAAATTCTATGAATAGGAGTTGACCTTCTAAGGGTTAGGGAAATTCTGAATTATAACTGAATTCAGCTCAGATTCAAGGCACACATGACTTATGGGAAGGATAGATTTTTAGAAGGAACCAGAATTTGGGGGTCTTAGGAAAGTCAGGAGGAAGAGATAGGGGATCTGGACAAGGGAAAGAAGAGCGAGAAATTACTGGAAGTGTGGAAGGAGAGAGATCAGAAGAATAAGAGGAATGAAGAAGAGTTAGATGTAAAGAGGTAACTGGAGAACACAGAGGGAAAACTTACTCAGGGAATGAGTCTAGTTTATCATTGCTTCAGATTGTCAGGTTGCTCATTAGCTTTGGCCAAAGAATCTTTTAGTGAAGGAATTTTTTTAATCAGAATTTCATTTGGAACCAGGCAATGTGATGCTCCCAGTTCTGTTTTTCTTTTCCAACATTTCCTTAGCAATTCGGGGTCTCTTCTGATTCCATACAAATTTTAGAATTGTTTGCTCCAGCTCTTTGAAAAATACCAGTGGAGTTTTAATCGGGATGGCATTGAAAGTATAGATTGCTCTAGGCAGTATAGACATTTTAACAATGTTTATTTTTCCTATCCATGAGCATGGAATGGTCTTCCATCTTTTTGTGTCTTCTTCAATTTCTTTCATGAGTGTTCTGTAGTTCCTCAAGTACAGATCCTTTACCTCTTTGGTTAGGTTTATTCCCAGGTATCTTATGGTTCTTGGTGCTATAGTAAATGGAATCGATTCTCTCATTTACCTTTCTGTATTCTCACTGTTAGTGTCTAAGAAAGCAACTGATTTCTGTGCATTGATTTTGTATCCTGCCACATTGCTGAATTGCTCTATGAGTTCTAGTACTTTGGGGCTGGAGTCTTTTGGGTTTTCCATATAAAGTATCATGTCATCTGCGAAGAGAGAGGGTTTGACTTCTTCATGGCCAATTTGAATATCTTTTATTTCTCTTTGGTGTCTGATTGCTGTTGCTAGGACTTCGAATACTATGTTGAGCAAGAGTGGTGAGAGTGGACCTCCTTGTCGTGTTCCTGATCTTAACAGGAAGGCTGTCAGCTTTTCCCCATTGAGGATGAAAAAAAGAAAAGAATTTCATGTGAGGGCTCTGCATACCCATACAAATGCCGCCTATAAAACCTGAGAAACTTTAGATCCTTTCTTTCCCAAGGCACCTCTCAGACAAACAATTTTATTCCAGCCAAATGTTCCCAGATGGCTACTGAAGCTCCAAATCACCATTGGTGGAGCTGTGCCATTTAGAGCAACATATGACAGAATTAGGATTATCAGAAGAGTTCAGGTAGAAAGGAGGAGTTTCTCCTGGAGGAGGAGGAGGAGAAAAGGACTTAGACTGAGATGTTCCCCTGGCAGCAAGCAACTGTGAGTCAAAAGTGATGCTTGTGCACTTTTTGTCTTGGACCCCCAACCTGATGGTTTGGCTGCCTCTGAACACAGGCTTGACCACCAGCACATGCAGGCAGGTAGAACCAAAGAGAACATTCATTAAAGAGAACGTTCTCCTTGGATCAAAGCCAAGCTCTCAGAACAAAAAGAACAACAACAACACATTGGTGGAAGGAATATCTCACCTAGTTTTATTGGTAATTTGGCAAAATTTGTCCAAATGGGTTCTGGTTTGATGAGAACCACAGAGTCAGCTTATAGGGCACCTGTGCCTGTTTTCTATTCTGTGATTCTCCTTAACAGGACAAACACTTTTAGATAGCACATCACAAAACAGAACCACAAAAGAGAGCAAAATGGGTCCCCCCAAAATGGCCTGATTACACTAAGGATGCAAAGCCCAGAGAAAACAATAACAAAATCCAGTAACCAAACCGAGAATGAATAGCTGTGGAATTCCACACCCAGAGAGCAGAGCTCAGAACCATGGCTGATTTACAAATGTTTGGTGAGAACTTGACAAGCCACTTGGGGCAAGGCACAAAGGGCCTCTGTGGGCATCTGGCTTAGTAAAGGCTGCGGTCTGTGGTGGTGGGCAATGCAGTCTGTCTCAGTAGGACCTTTAGGAAAACTGTGGGAATAAATGAAGATCACCCAGATGAGAATTAACAAGCTTTTTGTTCCTTGTTTGTGTTTGGCAGAGACTCAAAGGCAGGCAGTGGAATAGGAAACTTTATAATGAAAAAGAGGGAAGACTTCAGGCATTCTCCCTGACTGCAGGTTTGGGGCATGAGGAAGTTGGAAGCAGGCTAACTAGAAGCAGGGCATTCAATAGGATTAAGCTGGGAACATATATGGCTTTCTCTGATTGGCACTAAGTTGGAAGCAGGGGCCAAAAATAAGGAAACTGGTAGCCATTGACCAAGTCCTGATCATCGAGGGCAGATAACTACAGAGGGTGTGGTTTGGCTTCCTGGCTGGTTGCTGGAGAGATTGTGGGTCAGTCCAGACCACCTATGGTCTGGCTGTTGTCCATTTGTACATTCAGTCTCTCTGGGGCTCAACTCTGCTAGCCCCAAATGCTATGTCATCTCCATCTCCTTACCATCTTCCCACATTTCCATTCTGGGTCCCCTAGGGATCAAGAAAGATTCAGTCCTGGATCCTTGGGAGAACAAAATAGTGTTGTTTACCTATTCACAATCATTCCAAATGATTTTCTTGCTCTTCTGGCAGAGAGAGTTCTCCTCCTCCTCCTCCTTTTTCTTTTCCATCTGCTTCCTCCTTTTCTTCCTCTTCCTCCTCCTCTTCTTTCTCTTCTACATCCTCCTCTTCCTCCACTTCCTCTTCCTCCTTTTCTTCAATTCACTTCTTCTTCCTCCTCTTCCTTCTTCTCCTTTTTTCTCTCTTCCTCTTCTACTTTTTTTCCCCTTCTCTTCTTCTTCTTTGTCTTTTCCCTTTCTATAGAGCAGAATCTTCTCTCATGTAATATCCCCTTAGATTTCTATCTTCCAGGTAGGATCCACCTTTTTTGTCTCCTGGAACCATAAGCCGTTTGGCTCTGCCTTAAAGATAGTGATGGTCAGAGTGGAGGGGAGAATTACTGAGTGGAGAAATATCCTCAATGATCTGGTAACATCACTGCAGCCAGCATCACTTCACCTCTGGAAGGAATTTTAAAATACATGAAAATTCAGGTCACCTGATTTAAAAAATAGCAATGTGAATATTCAGCATACATGAAAGCATGTGAACATCTTTGAATTGTAAATGTTGGTGGATGAGCATTTTCTCTGGCATCTTAATTCATTTAATAAATATTTATCCAGCTCTTCCTTTGTGCTAGGCTCTGTCCAAGGAACTTAGAGGTATCAGTGAGCAAAACAAAAATCTCTGCCCTCATGCAGCTTATATCCTAGTGAGGAAGACAAACAATAAGTACCAAACAGAATAAGAAAGTTAAGATTGTGTTAAAGGGTGACAAGTGCTGTGGAATAAAGAAAAAGCAGAGCATGGTAGGGAGGATCAGGCACTGAGGGAAAGAGGACAGACTCATCTGTCTGCTTCTCTTTAGGGATGCCTGACTGCCATTTCGATGGAACCTTATTGTTAAGCCTCAGTGAGTAAGATCACGACAATTAAACCATCCCTCAGGCTTTGAGGATTGTTATGAAGGGGATGAACACTCACACACAAGGCACTGGCTAGGTTTCTGGGCATTACTGCTAATTTTATTAACCCACAGCACAACTGCAGACTGAGTCAGCTGCCTCAGATGTCAATTGGTTCAGGATTCAGAGAAGCATAGGATCTGATTTGGCTCCAGAGGTTAATCACTGAGCCTGGTTTTTTTGTAGGGACCTAATTTATAATAAGAAAAATTGTAAGAGGAGATAGTCACAAATAAAGACTGTAATTCAGTAATCATCTACTCCTGTAAAATAATATTTTTAACAGTATCTCTTAGCAGCGCCAGGATCCTTTATTGGATACTGTAATCAGTGAATGACAAGATTCTATAATTATTTCTACATTATCCCTCCAAGATAGAATCAGCTCTACTAAAGAAAGCAATAAAGCTTTTTAGAAGCCATTATTTAATAGGGAGCAAATATCTGTATAATAAAATATTTATTATTCTAAAAATACCTTAGAGAAAAACACTGTACTTACCAGAAACAATGAATTCTTTTCTATGCTTTTCTATTTCTAGTTCTGTTTAGTCCAGTGTGAGCTGTTTCATCAATGCAAGATACATATATGGTCACATGTCTTTTGTTTTTCCAGATAATCACTACTTAAAGTCTAGGATTTCCATTTTGAAGCCTCCCACTTCTCCTTGACTTGTCTGAAACCATGAGTGTTCACTCAGTCCAGTGAGCTCCATCCCATTTCTTCATATAGCAAGCAGACTGGATGTGCGTCACGGTCCTTCGTTCTTTTGCTATCTAGTGCTGGGTGGAGCTGCTGAGAACTGACTGGTGCTGTGTGGCTCGGTTTGTAAAAGATTTTGTGTGAATGCAAGTTTTCATTTCTCTAGGACAAATGCCCAAGGTGAAATGCTGGGTTGTGTAGTAGGTTCAATTTTGGTTTTAGAAGAAATAGTTTTCCAGAGTGGTTGCACCATTTTACATTCCCAGCAATACATATGTGTCACAATTTCTTTGTCTCCTCGTCAGGATTTGGTGTCATCACAATTTTTTATCTTAACCCATTCTGATAGTATGTAGTGATATCTCATTATAGCTTTAATTTACATTCCCCTTGGCTAATGATGTTGAGCATCTTTTCATGTGCTTATTTGTATACTCTGGTGAAATATCTTTTCATATCATTTGCTCGTTTTCTAATTAGATTGTTTGGGAGTTTTTGTTATTGAATGTTGAGCATTCTTTATATATTCCAGATAGAAGTCCTTTGTCAGATACGTTATTTGAAAATATTTTTCCCAGTGTACCATTGTCTTTTCATCCTCTTAATGGGGTCTTTCACAGAATAGATGGGTTTAAAATTTATTTTTGATGAGGTCCAACTCAACAAATTTTCTTTTCACCCACTTGTTTTTCATTTAACAAATAATCACTGGATGTCTACCATTTATCAAGATAATGTTCAATGTGCCTATAGGAATCAAAGATGTGACATGGTTCCAATTTCAAGTCATTCCCAGTCTAATTGGGAGACTGAAGATACATCCAAATAACTAATATTACATAACAAACACTAAGTTGAAATGGAAGAGGTAGAGATACATTTTTTGGAAAATCAGATATCATGTTTTGGCTGATTGAGAAGTGGCAGGTGAAAATTTCATCACTTCTATGCCACCGCTTGCCACAAAATGGTATAGAAAGTTCCTTTATAAAATTGTTTTTTTAGACTAAAATGATCATTTTTAGATAGCTAACATATTAAATCTCATTATGTACCAAGCAATTTCACATACATTGTATCAATTAATAACACAGTGGACAGGATTATGCCACATTTTGTGTTTAGGGAATCTAGGATTCAGCAAAGTTAAGTAACTTGTCCAAGGTCACAAAGACAGGAAGCAGTAAGGTCATACTGGCACCCCAGTCTTGTGATTAATGCTCTTTTAATTCCATCCAGAATCCTCCTGAGACATGTCCTTCTCTTGCCAGGATAAACTCATCAATCTTCTGGCTAAGAAACGGACTGTCTGATTCATGTTTTAAAAGAAGATGAGATACATATCCTTGGTTCACAAAAGTCAATGAGCTCTTCTTGATAAAGGAAGAATCCATTTTAACTTTTATAGTGGTCAAGATCATGCAGAAAAGGGAAAAACAAACACTGCCTGTGAGTCATGAGAAGCAAAAGAAGGGATGGCTATTAAGTAAAATTTTGCTGAATGACAGACAGTTCAGGATGGAGTAACCAAGGGGATAAAACTTTAGGTCATCTTGCTTTGTTACCCAACTCATCTCCAAATGCCAAACCTTTCATAGGGAATGTTAAAAAAAAAAAAAAAAAGTCAGTAATAGCTCAGGTGAAGAATGGAGGTTTTGCCTGTTTCTGACTTACAAGATGACAAATAGGGAACTGGGGCTTTTTCTTGTTCATAACATCTCCAGATTTCCATCTGTACTTTCTTCCTGTCTTATTTGTAAGCTTGCCCAAATCACAAAACTCTTCTGTATGTATTTGTTTTTCTTTTGAAATGTTTATCACTTACATAAGATGTTAGGATCTCGATTCTCAAAGAGTCTGTAAGGAAGCGAATTTATACATTAGGTGAGTTTTACAAATACCAGCCCAATGTCAAATAATCTTTGAACGGAGATTCTTGTCCTGATGCTGCCACTACTGGGCCCCATGTGGAAAGTAACCCTTTCACATTCTACACTCAAACCTTTCCTCTGCTGACCTGTGCCTGAAGTTAGACCTACCATTTTGTATAACAAAAGTAAAAATAAGAACATTGGACGAATACCTTTGGTTGATCAGATTTTCTCTAGGGTAAGTGGGAATGGAACATGAGGGCAATGGTGCCTCCAGGCAGAGGAACTGAGAGGCTGGGAGCAAGGATGGGAGAGAGTCTTGTTAACTGTGTAGCCATCTGCACTAGGTGAATTTCGTACCATGCCAATGCTAATCAAGCACAGGTAACTAAAACTGAATGTAAACAAAATAGGAACAAAACACAAATTTTCTTCCACTTTAGGCAGTTTGTGGATAATAAAATTCCTTTAAAAGAGGAAACTCGATCTTAAGAGAAATCAACTCTTTTATCTTCCAAGTTCCCTTCTTAAAGGTTTTTGTTTTTTGCGGCTGCGAGCAGATCAGCAAAGGAGCCATCCATTTCTACTGAGCAAATTTACACGGGGTGAACACTCTCAATCCACCGTCCTGCGAGAGGACTCCCAGGGGTTTAGGAATCACCAGTGTAGCTCCACAGACACATTATTTTGATGGAGTGACTTCCATGTTGCGGCTAAAACTGACAATGTGTTTTCACAGCCCAGGTGTTGGGGCTAAGGCAGTAGGTCTCAGGGAGATTCCGGGACCTGCGCCTGGGGAATGCGCTATGAAGCCCTGGCCTGGAGGCGAACCTTTCAACTCCCAGGCGTTCTTCCAGGACCTGGACCTCCTGGCAGGGGCCCGAACGCGTCTCTTACTTGCAGCAATATTCGGGCGTCCTTCTGGCAGCGCCGGCTCACTAAGCCTCCCGTGCGGCTGCGATGGGGGGGCTTCGTAGGTTTGGGCGCACAGTAGCCTGGGACAGACTTGAGCCCAGCGCGAAGCCAGTCTGTGTCTGTTGAACGACTAAGCGTCCCCAGCACAGTCAATTCCTGGTAGAATGAAAGGAATCCAGACCAGGGCATGGGTCACCACGGTGACTTTAAATACCCAGGGACTGTGAAGTGGGGAAGAGCTTTGGAGAAGCGCCACGCAGGCTTTGGTGAGGCTCGGGAGGGAGGGCGCCCACACTCCGCTGGGCGAGCGGCCGCGCTGGTAGACAAGCCGACCCCGGATTCGGGTGACGTGTCACTCCGCGGTCAGGGAGGGTCCGGGCCCCGGGGCTCAGGGGTAGGGGACAGGAAAAACCTTACTTCAAAGATAAGAGTGACCTGAGGTCTCGCCTGGGGGGCTCCATGGCCGTGGTCCCAGCACTGCACTGCGCTGCTGGGAAGAGCCCAGGAAGGGGCGCGGATCCCCGCCCCGGGCGCGCGCAGCCCCAGCCCCGCCTCCTCCCGATGCGCCCCGCCCCTCCCGGCGCGTGCCGCCCGCGCGCCCGGGGAGCTTCTGAGAAACCGGCCCGGCGGGCACCCCTCTGCCCCGGCGCAGGCGCGAGCGCGCACCGCCTCTCCGGACCGGCGCCCCGCTGGCGCTCCCGCCCCGCCTCTGCACGCGCCCCCGCCCCGGGCACCTCTGATTGGCGGTGGGCCGGGCCAGCAGGTGTCGGCGGCCACTGCGGCCAGGCTGGCCCCGGCTGCCTGCGGCGCGGGCGCCTCCCTCGCAGCCGCTGCCACCGCGGCGCTCCCCGCCTTCTGCCCGCTCCCCGGCTCCCGCTGCGGCTGCGGTTCTGGCGGCCGAGCCCCCAGGGCGCTGCAGCTTAGATCCGGCGCGCCTACAGACCCGCGCCCCTGCCTCGCTGCTCGCAGCTCGCTCATCCACGCACCGCGCCGCGCTGCTGCGGCAGGTGCCCCAGGCGTCCTGAAGCGCGGTGGCCGCCATCGATGACCCGGGCCACGGAACTGCTCCAGCCCGGCCACCCCTTGTGAGTACCGTCCCCTCCTCTCTGGCGGCTTTGCGCCACTCTCCCGGTTGCGTTGCCGCAACTTCGGGGGTGGGTGTGTGGAGGTGTCTCTCACGTACCCCCCCGCCCAAACACACCCGTGCGAGTCCTAAGCGAGGGCCTCTGGGCACCGCCGGTCTGCCTCTGCGGAGGGGCTTGGGGGCGGGGGTGGGAGCCCTTGAACTTGCTCGAGGATCGTCGCAGAGTCGGAACCGCCCCTTTCTCCCTTGGACGCGGCTGGAGCTCGACTCTGCGTTTCCCTCGCGTTTGGCGTTCCTCACTGGCCACGTAGCTCCTGGGCTGTGGTTCACCGCGCACCTACTACGCTGCAGGCGCACCGGCGGGGCGCCTGGAACCATCGGGTAAGCACCCCGGAGCAGCCCAGCCCGGCGGACTTGACTCTTTCTGACTCTTAATTTCTGTAAAATGGGGCTAATCAGGACTCGCTCAAGGTCATGGCCGGTGCGCGGAGTAAGAATCCTAGTGGGTCGCGTCTGGCTAGGTCCGCGGACTGCTTGGGTAGGGGCGCGCTGTTGCAGATGGATGGTCACTTTAGCTTCATCCCGGTCTCCTTTTCATAATTCCTTCCCCCCAACTTTGCCGGATTTGGAGAGGTCGGGAGCCGATCCCAAGGGACCCTACAGAGGTTTGAGGTGTATCTGCGGGGCACATTTGGGGTGAGCCGAGCGCTTCTGCGGCTGGGACCCCTGGACCTGCAGCATTTGCAGCATCCTCTCCAATCTCAGTCATTTAATTTGCTAACGTCTCGGCAGGGTAGGGGAATTTGCTAGGTGTCTGCTCTTAGATCCATCCTGCTCCGTTTCCTTCTCCCAAATAAGCCCTGTTCCCGAGGATAAGTATGGGAGAGATTAACTGTACACACCAGTTTGGGCCCTAGGACTTCGTAAGAGAAGCGTGTGCGCTCTGCTCTTGGCTTAGTCAACATTGACTCTCATCAGCTCTAAGAAAATGTCTTGAGTCTGGCTTCATCCTGCCGGCCCTACTCCCTGCCCCCAGATCTGGGTTTGTTGCACTTTCCCTGGGGAGGGTGGAGTCCAGTCACAGAATGTGTAACTGTTGCCGGATGTGAATAGTTTACTCCAGCTCCTTTGAGGCAGCTCCTGTGGGTCTGTGGGTGGTTCTCAGAGCTTTGGACTGGAGACAAAGTCACCCCCCTCTTTTGACATTGTTATTCTGTTCCTTCAACTCAGGCTACCTCGCCCTAACTCAGTGGTCAGATATTTACTTGGATAATTTTGTGATGTCTGACAAACATCTTTGGACCTCAACTTTTTTTTTTTTTTTTTTTTTTTTTTTAAGTAATCTCTGTGCCCAAGGCGGGGCTTGAACTGAGGACCTCAAGATCAAGAGTCCAGTGTTTTACTGGACTGAGCCAGCCAGGCGCTATGAGCCTCATTTTTTTTTTTTAAATCTATAAAACAGAAGAATCCCTGTTTTTTAGTCTTCCCAAGGCAGTTGGGGTTCAGGGGACATGGTAGAGGTGAAAACAGAAGGAATATGTTCCAGACGATCTGAGCTGTGGGTAGAAGTGGAGGTGATTTCAAGATTTTTTTTTTTTTTAACAGCAGTTTCTGGGACCTTGTTAGATCTAAAAATTTTTCCAGAGAAATTTAGTTTGGTAAGACTTTGAAAATACTACATTTCATCTTCCAGTTGCTGTTCCTTACCTGTCCATGGGTAGCCACATCTCTCACAATGTCTCCTTACCCCATCTGTGGTGTGCGGGCTGGAGGCTAGCTGTCTCTGTGGGGTTTGGGCTGTCTCTGGTGGTGGTGAGGCACTGTGTCTGTGTGTGTGTATGTGGGATGGTTGTCTCTGTGGAACTACAGTGTGTCTTTGTGGAGACATGGATATCTTTGTGGCCTTGGTTTCGTGTGGAGGGGGAAGGGCAGGGGCAGTTGCCTGCTCCAGAGTCTGCTCATTTTTGGAAAAGTGAAGTATTAGCCAGGTCCAGCAATGTAAACTCACAGTGGTCTAGATTGTGTCCTTTCTCCTTCCTCTCCTCCCAAAGGGGCAAAAGGAGAGCATTTGTGGCCTTGGCCTTTGGAGAAATCAAATGACAAAGACTGAAATAACTGAGAGAAACATGCGTCCCCTGTTCTTAGTTCATTTTGTATCTGCACAGCCTTTTGTCCTAAAGGCAAGTTAGAGAGGGACAAGTGATCAGAACTTGGTGGCTTTGTTTTAATATTATATTAAGCTATGACATAATGACAGAAAATGGCATAGATATGAAGTGTACACTCTGGATTTTCACAAACTGAACACCCCTGTGTAAACAGTGCCCAGAATAAGACCTAGAATATTCCCAGTCTCCCCCGTCCTCTATAGGTACTGTCCCCTAAGGGTAATCATCATCCTGCTTTGTTTTGTCAGGCGAGTTTTATTTTTATTCCTATTATTATTTCTTTCACCAGTTTAGTTTCAAAGCTAAAATGAAACTGCTTGATGATTTTCTACCTCCTCTTTTAATGTATGCAAACCAAAGGTAGTTGTAGGTAAGCCAGTCCAGAAATCTAGGAGGAAGAATTTGGTCTTAGGAGCTGGGTAGAGTCTACACTGGTTGTCTCCTCCCTTCCCCCCAATAGGTTCTTGGGCGGTGAAGCAAGCCAGACCCCAGATATATCAAGCTGATATTGATAAATTGAAGCCAGTTTATTCACAGAGTGTATTTGAAAAATGCAAGTCTGAAATAGTGTCATGGTAAAGTGTACATAGAAAATTTGAATGAATTCTCATTGGAAACGTAAAAATGGGAATGTTTTGAATTTCTCAAAATTAAAAACTGATAGAGGATCTAAGAATGTCAAGGCTTAGTGATTTATAAACTGTTTATGCTATCGCCACATGGTGGCGCCACGTTGGCTGGAGACCAGCAATACCCAGCATTCTTTCCCAAGTCCGGGGGAAGCAGTCCCAGGAATAAAATCCAACAGTTTGGCATCTCCAGAAATGATTTCCAAACACTGTGGTTTTTCCCGTGTTTGGTAGGTAAGTTTCCCCTCTGGTACCTGCTACACTAAGTCCATGGATCGAACCCTGTCCCAGCTTTTCAGGAGGGTGGCTTGTGGGTCAGAGGTACCTGTGTGTTGGAGAATGGGGAGCTGAGACATTGTTGCCCTCTCTTGGGTAGTACAGAACTGTGGCATGTCCTTGGAATTTTATTTTATTTCATTAAAAAAAAATTTTGTTTATTTATTTGACAAAGAGACACACAGCGAGGGAGGGAACACAAGCAGGGAGAGTGGGAGACAGAGAAGCAGGCTTCCTGCAGAGCAGGGAGCCTGATGTGGGGCTCTCTCCCAGGACCCTGGGATCATGACCTGAGCCGAAGGCAGATGCTTAACCCATTGAGCCACCCAGGCATCTGTGTCCTTGGAATTTTAAAGAGAATTGGCTGAGAAACTAGCTTAGGTGTGTTGTGATTTTCTTGGTCTCCTTTCACCCCAGAATTCCCCCAAAGGTGTGAGAGAAGGAGTTCTCTTTCCTGAGGCAGGTAGCTATTTTCACAGAGCACTGTCCGTGGTGAACTTGGAAAAATAAAGAGGCATGGGTGTAGCCAGATTGCTGCCCCATGAAATGCCCTCTGTGTTCCACGGGGTGGGGGCCAAGTCCCAAGGGGAGACCACAGGGTGGGGGCAGTCGTATCCGGCTGTGGAGAGGGCCAAGCAGACCCATTCAGTGCCTTTTCTTTTTACCGCCGGTGTGACGGAGATGCTGCTTAGAAGATTGTATTCGTGTGCTGGCTGCCATGACTGTGGTTGCCAAGAGTGCTGGATACTTGCCATGTGCTGGACCCTACATATGTATATTCAGTTAGTCTTCATCACGGGAGGAGGGTGGCTTTCCCATTTTCAGGATGAAGGAACTGGGTCTGGAAGCACTCTTTCTGAGTTTTACATTATGTGAGCCAGAGCAAGAACCGAGCGCCAAGTCTCCCGGACGTCTTCCCCAGCTGAGTTGTGTGCCCTTATGTGGGGTGAGAGGAGCTTTGCACAATTCTTCTGTCTTCCCTGGCATCTGGTAGAGAGCCTTGCATGTAGTAGCTACTTAGGGCAAATATGGGACTGCCATTAAGTAGAAACTTCCTGCTGAGCAAGAGGGAAATCCAGACAGTGAAGGATGAGACTTTGGGATTGAATCCCGGCAACCTGCAACATTGGGACTGAGCGTGGGCCCACCAGAATGTGTAGTCTTATTTTATGTTTAAAATTTTATGTAAATGGAGATCTGTTATTTGTTTTTGTAATTTGCTTTTTTTCACCCAACGTTGTTTTGAAACGTATGTTGATAACATTTGTTGATAATCATAAGTTTAGTTTATACATTTTAACATAATATTTCCTTGTTTGGTATACCAGAGTTTGAATATGGATCTTTGATGGACAAAAAGATGTTTTTACCTTTTGCTGTTTTGAAAAATATTGCAGGGAATATCCTTGATAAGGTCTTCTGCAAGTGTATGTGTGTCTAGGATTTATATCCCCAGACGTAGAATAACTGTGTAGGAGGATATGCTTACATCAACACCTATCTGTTGCTGGGTTTTGGAGATTGTCCTCTGTAGTTGTTGGGCCACTTTTTATTCCTACTATCACTGTCCTGAAGCTCCTTGTATCCCCATTACTTTGTGCCATCAGATGTTTTAATTTTGGTTCATCTAATAAGCATGAAATGTGTTTCACTGCTTTTTTACTTGCATTTCCTGTAGCGGTTTTTTGTTTGTTTTTTAAAGATTTTGTTTTTAAGCAATCGCTGCACCCAGTGTGGGGCTTGAACTCACAACCATGAGATCAAGAGTCACATGTTTTACCCACTGAGCCAGCCAGGCACCCCTCCCTTAGAGATTGCTAAAAATATATATTTTGGTTTTCCGAGTTTCTTTTCTGTACATTGCTGTTTTTCCCAGATAAAACTTTCAAATCTTATACTTACCTGAAATTTCTATTTCTATGTTGTGTGAGGCAGGGATCTAATTGTTTTCCATACAGAAAACCACTTCTCCCATAATCATTTAATGAATAGTTACCTATTTTCTCACTTATTTTGTTGCCATCTCTGTCATATATCAATTTCTGTTATGTTTTTGGATGTTTCTGAACGCTGCTTTTTTCTATTCATCTCTTTGTGATTCCTGAGCTAATACCATTTCACTGAATTATTAAAGCTTTATAATAATTCTTTTCTTCTTAGCCTTTTTCTTCAAAATTGTCTTGGTTATCTTTGATACCTTAGGCTTCAACATGAATTTCAGGATCCCTCCTAAATACCCCTTTCCATGAAAAATACTGGTATCAAAATTTGGTGAAATATCAAATAAAACATATTTTCTTATTTTTTTCAAATATAGTGTTAATCAAAACTTCTAATTTTCCATTATTTGCTGTGAAATCTTGATCTCCATTTCAAGTGGATTCACTTTCAGTAATACTTTCCTGATACCTTAAATAATCTCTTGAATAATCTCTTGAATAATAAGGACCATTTGAATATGATTTTTTAAACACCTCTAATATCATTTTTTAAACTCAACAACATAGAAGTAATGTTAATGTCAGTGATTATTCTTCTGTGACATTAATTTTGTCCTCCTCATAACTCGTTTCTGTTAGGTACCATAATTTATTCAACAAAATCATTCTTTAAAACATTAAGTACTTTACACTATTGTAACTTCATCCTTCTATATATTTTTGTTTCCTTAGTATGAATTACTTTGTTGAAAGTTGTTTACTTTTCCTTAAATTTTTTATACATATTACCAAATAACCCTCTAGGAAAGTTTATAAATTTATTTTGCTATTTAATCATGTACAAATGTGCCAGATCCCCATGCCTTGCCAGCATTAAACATGATTATTCATCATCATTTCCAGTTTCACAAAGACTCTTGTTTTGTTTTTTTTTTTTTAAGATTTTATTTATTCATTTCATAGAGACTCAGGAAGAGAGGGAACACAAGCAGTGGGAGTGTGAGGGAGAAGCAGGCTTCCTGCTGAGCAGGGATCCTGACATGGGGCTCATCATGACCTTAGCTGAAGGCAGTGCCTAATGACTGAGCCACACAGGCACCCCAAGACTCTTGTTTTTTATTTTGTTTTTTTCTAGCAAGGCAGAACATATCTTCATGTTTGGTTCTTCATAGTAGACTTCCCTATAAAATTTTCCATGACAGTTGTTTTTCTCTCCCTGCCTCTCTCTCCTTCCTTCCTTCCTTCCTTCCCTCCCTCCTTCCTTCCTTCTTTCCTTCCTTTTAAAAGATTTTATTTATTTATTTGCGAAAAAGAGAGCATGAACAGGGGTGGGGCAGAGGGAGAAGGTAACCTGACTCTGGCTGAGCAGGAAGCCCAAAGCAGGACTCCATCCCAGGACCCTGGGATCATGACCTGAGCTGAAGGCAGACACTTAACCGACTGAGCCACTCAGGTGCCCCTCTTTTACTTTCTGTAAAAGAAACTTGTATTATCACTGGGTGTTTTTGATAGAGCAAATTGTTTTATACAAGTCGTGTTCATATTTTAATGTTAAATATCATTGCATCTTATGAAAATATCATATTTAAAAGATCTGTTCCTCCATGATGGATTTGAGGTTACTTCTGTATTTTTTTTTTGTCTATTGCATGTATGCATGCAGTAAGCATCTTTGAAATGTATTTAAGCACAAGCAAAAGAAAATCTTGAGGATATTTGCCCAGAAGTGGGATTGCATGATCATATTTTATACACACTTACAGCTTGACCACCTGGTGCCAAATTGCTCCCCAGAGTGATCATGGTCATTTAAACTTCTGTGGCAGTGTGTACAGATAGCATTTGTCATGGCAAGGAAACAGTAATATCAGAGGAGGAACAAAGATGTTAAAGGAAAAAGTATAAATGTATGTATGCTTATGTGTACATGAATATCCTAAAATTCATTGAGAAAACTCAGAGGCTTTTGACTGTTTCATTTTGAAATTTACGCCATTAGAACTGATTATATGTAAGTATAAATCATAAACATCGTATCAATATTTCCTTAGTTTAGGAGAATTGGTAAGAGTTTAAGTAAAAGGTAATCTGTTTAGTAGTGCTTTTTCAGAGTAGCCTGCAAAAGGAGATGGGACCCTAGTGAAGAGAACAGGAAACGTGCCTCTCTGCTCAGCATGGTGCCTCCCCGTCCCAGGGGGTGGGTTCCGCCACTGCATAGTTGTTCCTTTTCGTTACCTCATCTTGTAAAATTTAGAAGGCTGGGGGAATAACTCTAGAGTGATATAGTGCCACGAATACCTTAATGCCGAAGAGTTTATGCGATCAGTTGCTGGTGACAGTAAGACCAGAATAGCCTGAAACCGCGAAAAGGTTAGTGGGGAAAAGGCTGAACAATGAGCTTGGTTGGAGACAGGCTGGAAACTTCACTGAGAGAAACCTGTCTCACTTCAAGTGTACTCTGAGAATCAAGTCTGCATTTGTGTCAGGAGCATAAAAAGAGCTTGATGAAACTGCCTAAATGCTATCTGAAAACTGTTTTTGGTTTGGTATTCAACCATGTGTTCTATTCCCCCATTACCTTCTGTAAGTAATTATGAGTTAAAATTTTTCCCTATATTTATATATCATCAGCTGGGGAAACAAAAACACTGTATAGAAAGTTCTTTTGTGGCTGTGATTTACAGCATAATGCCACAGATACGACAGACATGTGATCTGCAGCTGGGATGTACAAATCCATTCTGTGGGCTGACAATTTAATCTCACTGAGCAGACACTTGAGAAAAGAACGTAAATCATGCAAGGAAGGGCAGGTGCCTGGAAGACAGAGGGGTCCATGGCTCAGGATCTGATGTGGCTGTTTGCCCAGGTCCCCAAATAATCTTTTGACACTGATTGGTGGCTCAGATGACCATGTCATCTTATGTGGTTCTTTCCTTTTAGTATAAAATGTAACTACGTCAAAGTGTGCAGGGTCATTTTCTCCGCTGGGAAGCCTAGGTATCTACACTACAGGAAGTGATACTTACACTGCAGAAAAGGAAAATAACCCATCTCTTTACACTATTTTCTCTGAAGATTTCCCAGTCTGGAGAAACAGTGTTTCTAGCCCCAGACCTCTTCCTAACCTCCTCTTGATGAAGACCATTGTCTCAAGCATCAATTCACTTTTTCTGTGTAGCTCCAGACTCAGAAGATGTCGTAGGTGCTCTTTCATGTTTGTGTTATATAAATGTGGTTTGGCTGTTTTGCTTTTTTTTTTACAAAGCAATTTATTGATCATTAGGGACTTGGATTTACTAGAATGACATGTAACCAGAGTATTCAAGATTCGTGTCTTTCTTTTATGGCTAATTAGAAGGAAAATTTTTTAAAATATTATTTTAATTGAATCCTTGTTTAGTCTAAAAATCTGCCAGTTGATTTTTTAGCTTGGTGGTCCAGTAAGTGTCAGGTGCCTCTCCCAGAATTGCGGGTCTTACAGTCTGCTGCCCGAATGCTGCGGAGATCCCCTTAGTGTCCCTTTGTGCTCCCATTTCTGAATCCTTTCTCCCACAGCTTCCAGGTACCTCATGCTTCCTTTTCTACTGCCTCAGTTTCTTTCCCTTCAGACGGCTACTGGTGGTAAATGGCAATACAATGCTGTTATTTCCCCTCATCTCTTTTCTTTAAATGATCCAAAACAATGAAGAAAATGAGAAACAAAAAACCCAACACCATTTTTGGCAAATGGGGGAGATGGTTAAAATTGGTTCCCCCAAAAGGAAGGGCTGCCTGAAGAAGTGACATCCGCTGGTGGTGCATGGGAGACACAGAGATGTGTTATGGGTGTTCAGTCAAGACCACTTCTCAGGAGGGTGAGAGCCCTTGGTTGGGCACAAAACCCAAGTTCCTTCTGGGTCACAGTGGGATAAGCATGCCTGTAGTGTTGGCCAGCACTTCCTACCACCCCAGAAGCTCCATCCCTCTTTTTCTCCTCATCACTTTCAGCAGAGGTACAGATTCTTTTCAGACTTTCCTGAGAACCGACTATTGGCGTTCTTTTCTCTATTTTGATATTGTATTTTATTTTATTAAGCTCTGTTCTCATCCTTATTATTTCCTTCCTTCTACTTTCTTTGACTTCATTCTTTTTCTATCTGTTTAATTTCCAAGGTTAATGCATTAACTTTCAGATTTTCCTCTTACTTAGATATGCATTTAGCCTAATAAATTTGCCTGAAGTATTGCCTTAGGAATATTTGTCTTCCACAGTTTTGATTTGAAGTGTTTTTCTTGTTCACATGTAAGTTTTTAACGTTTTTGTTATGATTTCCTCTTTGACTTATAAGTTCCTTACATCCTTCTGTTTTATTTTCAGAAATTTCAGAACTTTTCAGCCACTGCTTTTTCTATTTTAATACATAGTGATTAAAGAATGTAGTCTATATGATTCCCATTCTTGAAATTTATTGGGATTTGTTTTATGGCCTGGTACATAGTCAGTTTTTACAAATTTTTATGTTTTCTTGAAAATAAAGTAATTAGTTGCAGTGACCAGTATATGTTCATTAGCTTAAGCTAATTAATTGTGTTATTGAGATCTTCCATCTTTACTCATTTTTTTTTGCAGCTAAATTAATCAGTTATTGAGGGAGGAATTTATAGGAGTGAATTGGTCAGTTTCATCTTGGGCTTCTTTCAATTTTTGCTTTGTATATTTAAAAGAATTTTTTAAAATTTATTTATTTGACACAGAGAGAGAGAGTGAGCAAGAGAGACAGACAGATAGGCAGAGCTCAGGAGCCAGGGGAGTGGCAGAGAACCAGACTCCCAGCTGAGCAGGGAGCCCACCATGGGACTTGATCCCAGGATCCTGGGATCATGACCTGAACCAAAGGCAGATGTTTAACTGACTGAGCCACCCAGGCACCCTGCTTTGTTTATTTTGAAGTAATATGTAATTAGGTGCATTTTGGGTCAACTCAGTATATATTATGAAACAACCCTGTTAATGTCTAGTAATGCTCTTTGTTTTTAAGTCTGTTTTATTTATTTTTGATTTAAAAATTATTTATTTATTTGAGGGGGTGAGAGGCAGAAGGAGAGAGAGAATCTCAAGCAGATGCTCTGCTCAGTGGGGAGCCTGTGGTGGGGTGATCTCAAGACCCTGAGATCATGACCTCAGCTGAAATCAAGAGTCAGATGCCTAACCAACTGAACCACCCAGGTGCCCCAAGTCTGTTTTAATAGAGCTATGCCAATTTTCTTTTGCTTAGTATTTGCCTGTCTTATCATTTTCTAATACTTTCACTGTCAACAGTTTTTTTTTCTTTTTTTAAGGTTTTATTTATTTTACAGAGAGAGTGTGTGAGCACAAGCAGGGGAAGTTGCAGAGGGAGAGGGAGAAGTAGTCTCCCCTCTGAGCAGGGAGCCTGATGTGGGGCTCAATCCCAGGATCCTGGGATCATGACCTGAGCCAAAGGCAGACACTTAACTGACTGAGCCACCTGGGTTTCCCACTGTCAATAGTGCTATATATTTTTATTTCACTTGTGAAACTGTATTAAAGAGCATAAAGTTGCTTTTTTTAACCTATATGTTTTACTATGAAAGTTATGTTCATTTACAGTGCTACTGTTAAGGTATTTTGATCTGTTTTACCATTTTACTCTGTACCACCTTTCGTATACTTGGTTACTCTCTCTGGTTGCTTTTTGTATAATTTAGATCCTCTGTCCTACTCCACATTACATTTTCTTCCCTCACTTATTCAAAACTTTACACTCAATTTCTGTTTTCTAGTGTTTATGATATGGTAAGTTCAGCATTCATGTTTACTTTAACAAAATCCAAACTGAATCAGAGTAATTTTCTGTCCTGAGCAATTCAAGGACTTTATACTTAAACTCTGATCACCCTCCCTGCTCAATTTATATGTTGGCATTGTCTGGTGTTTTAGTCAGACTTTAACTCTTTTTTTTTTTTTAATTATTCTTTTCACATAGTGTGCAATTTGTTGACAATATTATCCCACCGTTTTCCATGTTCTATTGTTGCATTCTAAGAATCCAGCTAACAATCTGATTGTAGTTCTTCTGTATTAATCTGTCTTTTCTTCCTGGCTGATTTTAATTCCTTCTGTTGTTGTGTTGTTCTGAATTTCACTACAGTGTATGTGGTAATGGTCTTCTTTTCAATTAATCCACCAGGAGTCACTGGACTTCTTAAATATGAGGATTGCTGTCTAATTGGTGTTCTAGAAAATTCTCTGCCATTATTTCTTTGAATATGTCTTCTCCCCATTCTCGATTATTTGTTCCTGAAACTTTGATCAGATGCATGTTAGACCTCCTTTCTATATCATCTGTGTCCTTAACTTCCTTTCTTACTTTATTTTCTTTGGGTTATTATTTCAGCTCTGTTTACCAATTTACCACTTATCTTCTCTGCTTTGTCTCTTCTGTTTTTTAATATGTTCACTGAATTTCCATTAACTTTTTCAAATAAATGTGGTAATTTTTATAGTTTCTTGTTTGAAGTTATACTTTGATAAACTCTTATTTTCTTAATCATATTAAACACACTTATTTAATGTTTTACATAAAATAATTTCACAATTAACAGGAATTTAGCAGTTGGAGAAGACTGACCTGGCAGTCCAGTTCTGGGTTCTTTATTAAGGAGAACAAAACGAGTGGCCAGGTTAGCGACCATGCTCTGGAACTCAGGCTGCCCCTCCCCAGATGTGCTACACACCGGTATCATAAAGGGCAACAGGTGTTTGTGAGCCTAAGTAACACTGGGCTTCCTCCAGTGTCCTCACTGAGGGAGTTCCCTGCTCCCCTCCTCAATAAAGGCTGAAAGGAGCCCCTCACACTGGGTTAAAGATCATGTTTACCCTGGCCTCCTGCTCTCCACTGACCTGGTCAAGAGTAAACTTGAAACACCCCTCCTTCTTGCCCCTTATCACTTGTGGTCCCACCTCCGCTTTGCTTTGAATGGACCAGGACTCATCCCATCATGTTCTTCACCCCTATATGTCAGCCTCCTGGTCCCCAGGGTCACTCCCCCTCAGTTCCTGATGACCTCAGCCCAGCTTCTCCACCGCTTCCTGCAGCATCGCTCCTGCCTTAGTCCTGGCACTTCAACATACAGGGAGAGGATCCTTCTAACATCTGGGCCTCTCAGTTCCTTGACCTACTTTGCTCCAAGTTCTGTCTTCCACCCCACCCTGCCACTGACTTCCACAGTCATAGATGGACACTCATTCCCAGTAATGGCCAATCTCTTCCTAATCTCTTTCATTCATAATGTGTTCTGAAAACCAACTTCCATCTTCCAAGTCTTTCCCTCTCTTCCTCTAATTCCAGCAGTCCCTCAATCTCCTGACGTTCAGTCCATGACCCCGGACCCTTGAGGTCCTTTCCTACTGCCTTTTCCAGCCTGTATTTCGTTGTGTGCCCTATAATCAATCCTTGGACTACACCCTCAGTTCACATACCCAACCCAGACTGCCTCCTTTTCACTCAGCAGACACCCAGAGTGGTTCAGTCCCTGTCTCTGCATCCTGCTGCCTGCATCAGTGCTGGGGAGTGTGGCCAAAGGAACACTCACAAGCAGTCGACTGGCTTTGCGTGACCATGAACATGGGGTGGATCCTTAGTGCTGCCTGAGGCTTTTCTGGGCCTGGCCCTCTCAAATTCCCCCATTGCCTCAGACATGCACACCTTCTCTCTATCTTCATTCTCACAGTGTCCCTGCTGCCACTGTCGCTGAAAAAGCTAAAGCCATCTGCAGGGGAAGGGCCTCCCACAGACTCTACCATCGCCCACCGGCCTTCATCTGTAGCTACACAGTCTGCCATGTGTTCTGGCACTAACCATGAAATATCTGTGCTCGGATCTAAGAGTCAGACCCTCCACTCCCGGGCCCTGCAGCCCACCTGCCTTGAATACTCAAGGGTATCCCTCCAGGGATTCTCCCTCTGTATTTCCAGTTTTCTCTCCCTATCAGGTAATTCTTACTGGCTTACAAAGACGTTATTTCTCCTTTCTTGGAAAACACTCCCTCTGTAACTCCCTTCTGCCTCTAGCTATGGCTCTGTTTCTCTGCTTTCCTATATATAAAAGCTGCTAAAGAGGGGCGCCTGGGTGGCTCAGTGGGTTAGGGCCTCTGCCTTGGGCTCAGGTCATGATCCCAGAGTCCTGGGATCCAGCCCCGCATCGGGCTCTCCGCTCGGCGGGGACCCTGCTTCCTCCTCTCTCTCTGGCTCTCTGCCTACTTGTGATCTCTGTCTGTCAAATAAATGAATAAAATCTTTAAAAAAAAAAAACTGCTAAAGAGAGTTGTCTAGACTTACTGTCTGCTAATTCTCTCCTCCCATTGTCTGTTAACCCCACCCCTGCAGATTGCCAGCTCATTTTCATCAACTTCACCAGCAACTGCCCAATGACTAAGGACCCCAGTTTACTGAACACAAGGGCTGCTCCTGTCCTCATCCTTCTTGCTCCATAAGCACCGTTTGACTCAGCCAGTCAGCCTCTTTTCCTTGATATACTTTTTCCCCTAGGTGTGGAGGATGCACTCATAAATTCCTTCCACATCCTTGGTAGTTCTTTCTCCTCTATTCAGATGCTTCTTTGTCATTTGCTTGACCTCTGAATGTTGGAGTGCCCTATGGCTGAGTCTTTGATCCCCTTTGCCTATTTTTAAAAAATATTTTATTTATTTATTTGACAGAGAGAGAGAGAGCGAGCGAGCGCACAAGTAGGCATAGAGGCAGGCAGAGAGAGAGGGAGAAGCAGGCGCCCCGCTGAGCAGAGAGCCCAATGTGGGGTCTCATCCCAGGACCCTGAGATCATGACTTGAGCTGAAGGCAGAGGCTTAACCCACTGAGCCACCCAGGCACCCCTGCTTTGCCTTTTTATTTATATTCCCTCCCTACAGACCTCACCATGCTCTTGTATCATTGTTTTGAGTCCTGTCTATGTCAGTGAGCCTCAAACATTTACCTCCAGACTGGACTTCTCTCTCAAACTCCTTGAATAACCTACTTGACCTCTCTGGATATGCAATACTTATCTCCCCATCAGCTCTTTGAAAATTGAACCTCTGATCTCCCCAAACCCATTCTCTCTCTTTTTTTAATTTTTTCGTTTAAATTCAATTAATTAGCATATAGTGTATTATTAGTATCAAGGGTAGAGTTCAGTGATTCATCAGTCTGATATAATGCCCAGTACTCATTGTAACATATACCCTCCCCAATGCCCATCCCCCAGGCAACCCATCCCCGCACCCCTTCCCCTTCAGCAACCCTCAGTTTGTTTCCTATGATTAAGAGTCTCTCATGGTTTGTCTCCTTCTCTGGTTTTGTCTTGTTATATTTTTCCCTCTCTTTCCCTATGATCCTCTGTTTTGTTTCTTAAATTCCACATTTGAGTGAGATCATATGATAATTGTCTTTTTCTGGTTGACTTATTTCTCTTGGCATAATACACAAACCCATTATAAATATTTATTATTAAGTGATTGTAAAATTATTAATAATTAATTAAATTATTAATGCTTTGTTTTACCATCTTTTTCCCCCCCATACTACTCTTTGAAATCTGGTGTGTATTTTTCAGTCATGGAAAATCTTAATTTGGATGCTAAATTTTCATCAGAATGACTTGATTCATATTTAGATTTAATGAAATATACAGTTAAAAAGTACATGCACACACCCAAGTTGTTCTAAATTTATTTAAATGTTTTCCCATAGCTGAATTGAATATCATTTAACAGGAAGAGTTAGACTTATTTTGCATAGCACCTAGCACTCTGTTGGTCGGAAGCAAGTCAAGAATTTTGTCTAGAACAGCTCTTCTCACCTCTTTGTTATCTGTCCAATAGGATATGATCTAGGGTCAAATCTCTTATAATGCTATTGCTTATATATCTTTGAATATAACCACAGTGTGAAAGGCCTAGATGACCACAATATTTTACTGGAAATAGTTTCAGTGTCTCCTTCCTGAATAGGGGGGATCCCTGGACTATAACCCAGAAGTTAGATAGCTGTAGCCCTCTGGCTTTAATTTTCTTCAAGAGATTCTTCTCCAGGTTCATAGAAGAACTCCTCAAATAATTACCTTCCCTGTGGAAAAGGATGTCTTGGAGTGTTTCCATTTCTTCTGTTAGAAAACATGTGAGAAATTCACTTAATTGCCAGACAGAAACACAGAAACTGAGATCTCATGTTTTTGCCCTTTTGGACTCATTATTTGGAAGTTGTCTTAGAAATAAGCTTTCGAAAAAAAAAAAAAAGAAATAAGCTTTCGAGACTTGGGAGGACAGGTGTTCAGTATTTAGTATTTACATCAGATAAATGTGGCAAAATCAGAAAAATTGGAGAAAACGCCATCCCTCTGTAACATGGCCAATTTAGGGGCATACAGCACTCCTTTCTCAGGTGGGGACTTACTGAAAATCTAGTCAGCAGCAAAAACAGGTTTTTTAAAAAATTATCTATAAAATGGTTTGGGGTTCAGTATAGAAACTAAGGCCTAATTTTAGTGTAGAGCGACGGCCCCAATGAGCCTGTACAAATAAGACAGACCCATTGTAGGCAGACTGTCATCTATGTCGGGTTTTCCTCATGAAGGTGGCATCATGGCTAAGATGCTGCCCTTCAGATAGATGCCTGAAAAATGTGTCTCAGGAGCCTCAGCATTGTAACCTTAGACTTAGCCACTTCATTTCTGGGAATCTAGCCTACAGGGGAAAAGTCCTTAATGTGGAAAACCCTTTGTGCACAAAGATGTGTATCATCATTCTCTGTGAATCTGTCCAAAATTAGAATCACCCCAGATGTATGATGCTGGGAATAGGTCAATAGATATATACATGGGATAAAATGTAATATAACCATTAAGAATAAAGCTTAAAAGGGATTCTACTAACATGGAAATACACTGGAGATAAGGGGTTTAGTGGAAAAAGACACATGCTTCTGTGTATAATTGGGCAAAAACAACAGCAGTCCCCACCAAGAGTGAGACACATGGCACTTCAGGAAAGCAATGTGTTAGTACCAATTGTATTTGTTTGATAGTGTCTTGGGATTAGTTTTCTTTTAAGACATTATCATGTCTTCCAAATTTTCTTATGTGGGAATTTTGGAGGATACTGAAAACCACACAAAAGTTCTGAAGGAAAAACTCAGAAGAATGAGAAGGGGCAGACAGCAGTTAGAGGTGCCTTCTGATGAACACCTACGACATTATTCCTGGTTGAGAACTGTTTTGCAGAACTGAGAACTCCAAAAAAAGAGATGGTACAGGAGAGGTGCCCCATCTGGGTCAGATGGGAATACACAGTGTTAGGAGGGGGTCTCTCATTGCTGTCTGGAAATGAAGAGCAGGGCTGAAGGCTTTATGTCTCATTTCTCCTTTGTCATATCTCTGGGTACATGTGGGCAATCAACTGGTGTTTGTTGACTGAAGAATCAATGGACAGATACTGTAGCAGATACCACTGGCCACATTACGGAGCACTTAGGTTATGCTTTTAGGATGTTACCTTTGGCCTTTGAGGAAAAAAAGGAAGAAAAAATTTTCACTTATATCCAATTTGAATTAAATGTCCATGGGCATTACTACTTAGAACTAAACTACCTTCCCTACCTTCTCTCAAATTGCTGAACCACTTTATTTAAAATAAAGCTGTAGCTATTTTGGTTAGCTTATGCTTCAGAGTTCTGTAATCTTGTCTATAGAATTCTGTAACACACCTTTAATTATCCTCAAAGTAGCTAACGGTAATTAAAGCATGTGTCTCTGATCCCCCTGCTGATGGAAGATGTATTACTTCATAGCTGGGTTTGTGAAACCATCACAGATCAGGCTAATGTTAAAGATCATTAAATAATTTCACTCCTGCCATGGTACTGAATTGGAGATTTTTTTTTTAATTTCCTAGAGCAACTTTACTCTTCCCTGTGTCATCTGTCCAATAGGATATAATCTAGGGTCACATTTCTTTATAATGCTATTGCTTGTATATCTTTGATCATAACCACAGTTTGAAACGCCTAGCCCAGCACAATGTTTTATTATAAGCTCTTCTATTCAAAACTGTTCTCTCTTTGAAAATGTACACTCCAGTCTAGTTTAAACATTTATTTCAAATTTCAGTATATTGTAGTGAAAGAAAAGAAATGAAAAGAAGAGAGAGAGAAAGAAAGGAAGAAAGAAAGAAAAAGAAAGAAGCCTATTTATTACACTTGGACCTGGGTCATTGAAGAAACCACAGAGTTAAAAAGGATCGGATCAGAGAGGGGTTTTGAACAGTCTTCTGGTCCAGAGATAGAAAGCTGGTGGGCCAGGTGTCATCCGTAGGCCATTCCCCCATGTCACCAGGTGATGCAACATATTGGTGAGATCAGTGAATTCTATGGACATGAGTCCATGGCCAAACTTCTTTTGCTGTAAATTGAGTTTCTTGGTCAGTCACAATGTGGAGTGGGGTAAGGGAAGATGTCAGTGAATTAAGTATCCTGTGAGTGATGGTGGGGAAAGATGCAGGCAGGCATTAGAGACAGAGCTGGCAAATCTCTGTGTTTCTAGTGCAGGGAGGAACCAATGCTCTCAGTGTGACGGAAGGGGTCTAGTGTAATCATTCTCTACCAGGTGATTGACTGGTTTCCTCACCTCTAAATCCAGGGGAAGGGCTCAGCACTGTTTTTGGCTACAGGGAAGACAGGCACTCAGCAGTGGTGATAGTCAGATGAGCTGCAGTGAGGGAGTCTATGAGTTGGACCCACGTGTAGCCACATTTGTGGACCCAGCTGCCATGCCCATTCTGTACAAGAGCCCACTGGAGAGAGACTGGGGAAGAGGCTGCCTCACCTTCCACATGTCATCTTGTCCACCTGATTATGGAGAGCTTCCACAAAGATGTTGAGACACTGGTGGTGCTGTGCTCTCCAGGAGGCCATCACCCACACACTTCTTCCTCAGACCTCCTCGTTACTGGCTTCCTGATCCTCTTCTTTCACATGGTAGCTACTGCCCATGAATTGGTGTATATCCTTCCAGACAACTCTTGGTTCAAACAACATGAAAAATAATATGCTGCTTGAAATCCTGCCCACCAGAAGGATTACCCTTCATTGCTCTTCTCTAGGGCCACCCTGTCAGCAGGGCCATGAGGCTACAGAACCCGCCTTTGGGTTGGTGTGAAAGACCTCTCACAAAACTGTCTAAAATCAGGCTTGGGGATTTTCCTCATGTTGGCTGATCATCAGGAACTTATCCTTTGAGGATGTAGGTGTGGATTGAGGGAGAGGAGAAAGCAACAGACATGGAAGACCCAGCAGTTGAAGACACCTGCCCATGCAGCGTACACCAACTGATACTGCTTGAGCCTGATTTCTTGTATACCATTTTCACTTGACAGTGGATGCCTACTGCACCTGCCTATCCTAATGAGAGGCTCAAAGCTAGCTTCTGCTGGTTATAGGGTCTCTCGATGTCCTATTATCAGGTGTTCAGTACCAGGGCCTGGTAACAAACATGAGCTGTTTCTGACAAGGAGAGCAGTTATGTGGAGGAGAGGGCATGACTATGTTCTAATACACTTTGAGGTCTGTGGAGCCTCTCCTAGAACTTCCCAGAGGTCCTGTACAGCATCTTTATTTGTTACAGACACTTTGTATGTCACTGGGTGTTGGTTCCTGCATAAATGAAGGGCCGGAGTGGCTTGCATTGCTGCATGGACTTGCGGCAGAGCCTTCTCTTATTCTGGGACACACTCAATACTGGCTGCCTTACAGTTTACTTAGTAAATGGCTGAGAGCAGCATACTTGCTTGTTTCTCTGTGCCATCTCTGAAACCCAAAATAGCCTACCAAGCTTCAAGCCTTTTTTTTTTTTTTCACTGAAAGGCTAAGTGATGATGATGATGATGATAATAAGGTGATTATAATAATAGCAGTAATAAAACTACAACCCTAGGGTGTCTAGGACAATCCTTCAGAGAAACAATGACTAAACTCAGGTGACTGGGACCAAGGTTGTAGCTGGTGAGGTAGTATCCTAACTCTGTCTCCTTCTAGGGCCTGGGGAGGCACAGGTGGGCTGATGGCAGCAGGCGCTGCTGGGGGCACAGATGCTCATTTCTGAAACTCTTGCTTTGAAGTACTGCAGGAGCTGGTTTAGAACTAGACTTTTTATCATAACTTTTGAAGAGTACCACCCCTTAGGGAGTTGACCATTTCTATACATTTCATTCCCTCTTCTTCAAGACTGTTCTATCCATATTCCTGTGTCTTCCTTTAGCTTGCCAAGGGCTCTGAATGGGGTCATTTTCTTGTCTATTTATGTATAGACTGTATCTCTGAGTTTCAAAGTCACATATGAGCTTGGAGGTACTTGGTAGGAATTTTGGATGATCTTATTTGGCATGGAAGAGTAAGTACTATCTTAGTAACAGCACTTGGGGCTGGATTTCATGAAATTTGACAAGTGCCTTTTTTTTTTTTTTTAAGATTTTATTTATTTGAGGAAGTGGGCTAATGAGAGATCATAAGTAGGTGGAGGAGCTGAGGGAAAGGGAGAAGCAGACGCCCGCTGAGCAGGGAGCCCGACTTGGGGCTCAATCCCAGGACTCTGGGATCATGATCTAAGGTGAAGGCAGACACTTAACCTGCTGAGCCACTCGGGTGCCCCTTGGCAAGTGCTTTGTAATGGCCTGCTCTCCTGGAATACTTCCAGGAGTCACCTGGATCTGAACGCACAGATTAAAAAGCTTAGATCAGATTTAAATAATTTAAGTTCACTATAAAATGAGAGGACTTTCCTGCAGTTACAGAATGAGTGTAGAACACGCAGATCAAATAAAAGTGTGTGCCTTCCAGGGGGTGTACTAGAGAATTACAGTGTGTGGATAGTTTGGAAAATCTTGTTTTGAAACCTCTAAACTAGGCTACAATAAGCACAGAAGTTGAAAGAGTTCCTTCCCTCCGTGTTCAGCACTTTTTCTTCGTATTGAAGGCAAATCTGTGAAGTATGTTAGTTCCTAGTTACTGCCATCTTTTCCCTAACAGTAGTGCTGAAGTTTTACATCAAGAAGGAGGAAGGCCTTTGGAGTCATAATAATTTACAGCTCTGTGGTAGGAAGGAATTGGGAAGAGAAAGGGGGAGATCCAGGTCAAATACGCTGGAGGAAGCTCAGACTTCCCTATCAAACACGCACAGGAGTGATTTGCAGAGAAGGGAATGAATCACTTAGAGGGTTCATTCTTCCAGTTCTGTGAAGCTATGAAAGAACTTTTCATTCTGTGAAACCCATTTCTAAGATATAGCTTAGAAATGAACTCTGTGTCTATAGATAAACCACATAGTGTTGAAATGGGAGCAGAAGGAAAGGACAAAGGATCTGAAATGATTTGCTGTCACTAGCAAGTGGGGCTTGCTACCCTAATCCTGAAGTAGGCTCCCCTGTCCTGTTAGCAGAAGATAGTGAGAGATTTTCCCAGGATGCCTCGGGTGGCCAAACGTTGGATTAAAATAAATAAAACCATCTTTTTGCTCATCATTTACTTCTGAGTCTATGTACTTGAAGCCATCAAAATAGCTACATTTTTATGTGTGTTTTAAATTGATGATGCATTTGAAAAATAGTAACTGAGACGGGGCGCCTGGGTGGCTCAGTTGGTTAAGCCTCTGCTTTCAGCTCAGGTCATGATCTCAGGGTCCTGTGATCGAGCCCCACATCGGGCTCTCTGCTCAGCAGGGAGCCTGCTGCCCTCTCTCTCTTCTGCCTGCCTCTCTGCCTACTTGTGATCTCTCTCTGTCAAATAAATAAATAAAATCTTTTAAAAAAATGAAAAATAGTAACTGGGGAACACCAGAGAGAGATTTTCTTGAGCGCACAGAATGTGGCGGTGGGCCACGGGTGGCAGAGATCCAGCCAACCCTGTGTGGTGTGGAGATGGTGGCTGCTGGCATGTCATGGCGATTGCTTATAACCTGATAATGTCTGATAACTTCTAACTTATGCTGTAAGTGTGAACTTCCTCATTGTCTCTCAGTCACTTAAGTTTTATAGAGGGGAGACATTTTTTAAGACTGTGAACTGAAGAGTTCCTGTCGGTGGCTGTCCCTGGGCTTCACTTTTCCTGTAGCCACATTTCATCTGACTCAGATGAGTTTCTTCCCCAGTGTAGAGAGGTTGAGTCTCCCATTGTTAAGGCTCAGCTGTGAGGCCCAAAGGATGAAACATGGTGGGTAGAGAGAAGAAAGCCCAACCCATTGGGCCCAGAAGTACGGGGAAGAGAGGATAGAGAAAGAGCCCAGTGAGGCGAGGAGGGTGTGTCCTGACTCTCCTTCTTGGGGTGGGATGTAAGTGGTGTACATGCATGCCTTATGTTGGGTAGAGTAGAACCTTCAGAAGCAGGTATGGGGGCCTAAGGACGTGGTGGGGAAGACTAGCTGGGGGTGGGGTGCTGTAACCCTCTCCAGAAGGCCCTGTGTGAGCACGTGCACCGTGGTCCAGGGATGACTGTGGAGCATTGATTGGAGGAGCTGTGTCTCTGGCTGGGCCCCATAGCAGGGAGCCAGCAGTTCCCTTGAGCCCTGGTGAGAATGCTGAATGGCTGCAGACCACCGGAGCTGCTGAAGCCCAGGGTCTGGAAGGGGAGGCTGCCAGCAACAAGGACCCTGGGGATGTGCTTCCTCAGTGGAGTCACAGTCGGTAGCTGTGTGTGCCATTCATGACAAAGGACAAAAGCTGGTTACTTCTTAATAGATACGGGCAGACACCATACTGGCCCCCTGTGGCAGAGCCCCGCCTAAGCAGGACCCCCAGTGGACTAGTCATCCTGTCCCTCACTGCCAGGAGACCAGTAAAGCTTGCCCCTGGTGCCAGATGCCATCCTGGGAAGGAGGAGGGGGATGGAAGGAGTGTCCCCACTGGGAAGTTGAACTTTAACCGGCCTGAACATTTTCCAGGAGGAGGGAGTTTTAATTAGAGAGTAAATAGACAGACTTGAGTCATTTTCTTTGCTTTCTTCTCATCTTAGAGTTCTCAGATAAGTCATAGCAGACATATTGAGTGATATGCACATCTCTAAGGGGTGCCTCTGTCTGCTCTCTTCTCTCAGCCTGGAGACCTAACCAACCCTTGCTCCTTTTTAGAGGAGTCTCCTTAGGGCCCTGACTCTGATCACTAACACCTGGAAGCCTCTGCATCTCTGGCTTCTTCTCCCCCATCAGGGACAGTGACTCACAGTCCATTCCTCAGGTAGCTTTTTGCACACTGTACCTGGATTGTCCTTTGTTGCCTGCTATCCTGGCCTCCACTTGGTCAAAGTATGAACAAACAGGACTCACCTTGGTCCCTGGATTAGGTTCCAACATCTGTGACTAGGAAAACCCTCAGATCTGAGGTTTGCATACTAAAAAGCCAGGCTCTGCAGCTGCTCTTTGCTTACACTGTAATTGTGGTGTTTACATATAAATTGATACTCCTAAGTAAGTACCTGATAATAATTAGCTCCCTTTGGAAAGTAAATATTCACCTTTTCTCATCTACTATCAGTTGTCTTGAACCCTTTACTCTGAGAACAAACAGAACAGTAAATTTTAGCCTACCACGTTTGATCCCAAATTCAGAATTGATGAAGTCTGAATTAGTGAGGTTTCAGTGTGTATGTCTTCATGGCTTATGTTCTCCACTATAATTATGTGATCTAATTCCAAATACAGCCAGCTACCAGCTCTTATCTTGATGCATTTTCATTACAGATAGAAGAAATGCACCAGACTTTTATATGGCAGTGAGAGCAAAGAGCATCATTATCCAGTTGAAACTGAAGAGGAAATTCTCAGTGGGGTGAAGAGCTATGTATTTTTATCTAGTGTTCCTTAGCTATCCTCTGTGCAGGGGATCTACATAAAAACACCCAAAGGGTGGGACACAGACAGAAAAAACCCAAATGGCAGGAAAGATATCACAGGGCTTCCGCTGTGTCCAGAGGCTCAGAAAACAAAAGTAGGGGATTGCAGGCATTGCTTTCATGTCAAGATGGGAGAGAAAACCATTGGGCTTCAATATAAACACTGGGCTTTTGTTTCCTATAAATATAGTCATTGCAGATGAAGCCAGAGAAATATAATCAAGGTTTATTAAGGAGGCCATTTATTTGTCAGGAATGTATAATGTGTATGTGTGTCTGATTACTCAGATGTCTCCAGGAAAATAGGAATGTGTTTATAAGTGTACATATTTATATAAATGTATAAAATAAAGAGATTTGTCATAACTGGCTCACATGATTATGTAGGCTGACGTATCCCACATTCTGTGGCTGAAAATCTAAAAGAGTCAATAGTGTAATTCTAGTTCGAGTCTCAAGGACTGAGAACAGGAGAACCAATGGTATAGTTCCAGTCCAAAGGGCAGCAGGCTTGAGAACCAGGAAGGGCTGATGTTCCAGTTTCAGCCCTGAGGCAGGAAATAGCCAGTGTCTCAGTTTGAACACACACATCAGACAGAAAGAATTCTTTCTTACTTGGGGGAGGGATTTCTGCTTTTGTTCTGTTTAAGCCTTCAGCTGGTTTGGTGAGGCCCACCCACATTAGAGAGAGCAACTTGCTATATTCAGTCTCCCTGATTCAAGAGTGAATTTTGTCTAGAGATCCTCACAGACATACTCAGAATAATGTTTAGTCAAATATGTGGGCACCCTGTGGCCTAGTCAAGTTGACACTCAGGGGTCTTTGAATGATTTCTGAGCCCAGAGTCTGCAGTGATCCTACAGAGTGACTGTAATGAAGGCCCCCTTGTGGAATCTGCTGGGTATGCCTGGGGGCATTTCTGTTTGAACCAGGATTTCTCAACCATTGAGAAATTGACACTACTGACATTTTGGACCAGATCATGCTTTGTTGTGAAGTACTGTATTGTGCATCATGAGTTTTTTGGCATCAATCTCTGGCTTTTACCCACTAGATGCCTGTAGCACACTCTCAACTGTGACAACTAAAGACTTCTCCAAACATTGCTGAATGTCCCCTGGGAGCCACTATAGCCCTCAGCTGAGGACCAAAGGTTTAGATTCCTGCTCTCTTGCTCTTCCCTTCACTTCTTTATGCTTAGGACTTGTGTGCATGCTTGTGTAATGCCATTTGAAACCATCTCTCAAGAGCTGTTGCCACCAGACACTTCTAGAAGAGGCCACGGAAGTATCTCCCCCACCTCTGCCATCCTTACTTTGGAAGATATTTTTACCATGATCTAAGAGGTAGAAGATGCAATTAAATCTCATATAGATGGAGACAATAAGATCTTCCAACAAATTTTCAACTTCCAGACCTATCCTCACTTGCCAGAAATAAAATCATAGTGCCCCGTCTGTTTAATGGGGAAGTTTTGTCTAAAAAGCATGAGTTTGGAGTCTCCGTGGTTTATCAGGAGAGTTAATGGATCAGAGGGATGTCACAAGGGTTATAGGAACTGCTCCCTGGCAGTCTCAGATTGATGGCATTCGGACTAGAGGAGCCGTGGGTTTCCCATGTATCTGGCCTGGAACTTAATCTGACTCCTCCTGCAGTGCAAAGGGTTTCAAATGGAATCTGGGTTTGCAGAGTATGTCTGGGGATAGCCATTCAAGGGCCAGAGTGCCCCTGGAGCCAGAGGAGACCTCTTTGTTCATTCTTTCATTCATTTGGCAGTCAGCCATTTAGCCCACACCTACTCTGAGCCAGGCATTGCACAAAGTCCCGAGGATTGAACATTTATAGAGATGAATTTGTGAAATAGTGTAACCAAAGTGTTTCAGGTGCTCTTGTTACTAGCTTGTTATCAGCTGTGTTTTTGAATATATCCGTTGTGGTAGGTGTGAAATGGTAACTCATTGTGGTTTTGATTTGCATTTCTTTGATGGCTAATGGTTGTCAAGCATCTTTTCATATACTTATTGGCCATTTGTATATGTTCTTTGGAGAAATGTCTATTCAAATCCTTTGCCTTTTTTTTCCTTTAAATTAGATGACTTGTATTTTTCTGATTTAGTTGTAAGAGTTCTTGATATATTCTGGATGAAAGTCTTTTATTGGATATATAATTTTATCCTATCCTATAGGTTGTTTTTTCACATTGTTGATAGAGACTTTGAAGTACAAATTTTTTTCATTTTTGCGAGTTTCAATTTATCTATTTCTTTGGTCATTTGTGCTTTTGGTGTTATATCTAAGAAACTATTGCTTAACCCAAGGTCATGAAAATTAACACTGTTTGTATGTAAGAGTTTTATAAATTTATGACTTATGTTTAGGTAATTAATCTTTTTTGAGTTAGTTTTTGTATATGGTATGGGGTAAGAATCTAACTTTACTCTTTTGCATGTGTCTATCAATTCGTCTCAGCTATTAGTTGAATAGACCATTCTCTTCTCCATTTTTTGTCTTGACATCCTTGTCCAAAATCAATTGACTATAAGTATAATGATTTATTTCTGAACTCTCAATTCTATTCCATTGATCTATATTTCTATCCTATGTCAGTACTGCACTGTCTTGATTATTGTGGCTTTGTAAATAAGTTTTGAAATTGAGAAGGATGAATCCTACAACTTTTTTCCCCAAGATTGTTTGGTTTTTCTTGGTCCTTACACTCACAGGGATTTTTGGATCAGCTTGCCAATTCTTGCAAAAAAAAAAAAAAAAAAGCAGCTGGGGTTTTGATAAAAATTGGATTGAATTGGTAGATCAATTTTGAGAGTTTTGCTTAGCAGTTTTAAGTCTTCCAATCTACAACCATGGGATGTCTTTCCTGTGTTTAATGTACAAGTCTTGAACTTCTTATATTCAATTTATTTGTAAGTATTTTATTCTTTTGATGCTATTGTCAATGGAACTGTTTTCTTAATTTTATTTTTTTGAGTGATTGTTTCTAGTGTTAAGAAATATGATTGAGGGGCACCTGGGTGGCTCAGTGGGTTAAAGCTTCTACCTTCGGTTCAGGTCATGATCTCAGGGTCCTGGGATCGAGCCCCACATCTGGCTCTCTGCTCAGCGGGGAGCCTGATTCTCTCTCTCTCTCTCTGCCTGCCTCTCTGCCTACTTGTGATCTCTGTTTGTCAAATAAAATAAATAAAATCTTAAAAAAAAAAAGAATAAGTCTAGGTTCGCCGATGGTCTAGCAAAACATTATTTAAAAAAAAAAAGGAATATGATTGATTTTTGTGTATCAGTCTTATATCCTGCAGCCTTGCCTGACACCAGTTTTTTGGTTCTGAATGTGTGTGTGTGTGTGTGTGTGTGTGTGTGTGTGTGTGTGTTTATTCCTTAGACTTTTCAGTATATATCAGACTTTTCAGTATATATCATGTTTTCTCATCTTTTTTCTTTCCCATCTAGATGCTTTAGTTCTTGTTCCTGTCTGATTGCTCTGGCTAGAACCTTACTGAACAGTAATGGTGAAAATGACAATCTTGTTATGTTGGTGATATATGAGGGGAAAGCATTCATCCTTTCATCATTAAGTATTAAAAACTGGGAGTTTTTTGGAGGCAGCCGTAATCAAGTTGAGAAAGTTCCCTTCTGTTCCTAGTTTGTTGGGTATATATATCATGAAAGGGTGTTCGATTTTATCAAATGCTTTTTCTTTTACTGAGATGATCATGTGATCTTTGTCCTTTAGCCTAATAATATGCTGTATTACATTGATTGATTTTTCACTTATTCAACCAACCTTGCATTCCTGGCATAAGTCACACTTTGCTATGGTATACATAATCTTTTTTTTTTTTTTTTTTTGGTATGTTGTTGTATTTTGTTTGCTAATATTTTGTTGAGAATTTTTCATCTATTTTCACAAAAAAATTGATGTATAGTTTTATTTTATTGTGATATCTTTTTTTTCTGCTTTTGGTGTAATACCAGTGAAGCCATCTAAACCTGTGCTTTTCTTTGTGGGACGTTTTTGATTACTAATCCATAATCTTTACTAGTTATAGATCTGTTTTCTGTTTCTTCTTGAGTCAATTTTTGTATGTTCTGTCTAAGAATTTTTCCATTTCATCTAGGTTATCCAATTTGTTACCATACCATTGTTCTCAGAATTCTTTTATTATCCTTTTGATGTCTGTATTGACCTCCCTCTTTTTTGTTTTAGTAATTTGAGTCTTATTTATTTTTTTTTCTTGGTCAATTTTGTTGATTGACAAATTGGCAAATTTTGTCAATTTTGTTGATCTTTTCAGAGACCAACTTTGGGTTCTGTTGATTTTTCTTTGTTGTTTTTCTATTTCTATTTTTTAATATTTATTTCTACTTCTATTTTCTTTCTTGACTTTATTATTTCCTTCCTTTTGCTTACTTGGGTTTAGATTTTTTTTTCTTTCTAATTTCATATGAGGTTGTTGATTTGTGGTTCTTCTTCATTTTTTTTAAATATAAGTGTATATAAATTTACCCCTAAGCACTGTTTTCACTGCATCTCCTAAGTTTTGTTGTGTGTGTTTTCATTTTAATTCATCTCTAAGTATTTTCGTGTATCTCTTGACTCTTTGTTATTTAGGAGAGTGTTGTTTAATTTCCATATACATGTGAACTCCCCAAATTTCCTCCTGTTATTGATTTCTGATTTCATTCTACTGTGGTTAGGAAACACACTTTATATTATTTCCATTATTGTGCATTTATTGAGATTTATTTTACAGCCTAATATATGATCCGTATGGAGAATGTTTCATGTGCATTTGAGAAGAATGTGTACTCTTATGTTGTGTAGATTGTTCTGAACATATCAGGTCTAATTAGCTTATAATGTTCAAGTCTTCTATTTCCTTGTTGATATTTTGCTAAGTTGTTCTATGATTGAAAGTTGGTATTGAAGTCTCCAACTATTATTGCTAAATTATCCATTTCTTCCTTTTCTTCTGTCAGTTTTGGTTGTAAGGACTTCCTTTAGTATTTCTTGTACGGTGGGTCTGCTACCGATGAAGTCTTTGTTTTTGTGTATCTAGAATGCCTTGTTGTCCTAATTTATCATTCATTACTGTAGTTTTTCTGGGTATAGAATATTTTGGTTGATAGTCCTTTTCTTTCAGTTTTTTGGCCTCCATAACTTCTGAAGAGAAGCTTAGCAGTTGATCTGATTGAGGGTCCCTTGTATGTGATGAGTCACTTTTTCTCTTGCTTTCAAGATTCTTTCCCCTCCTCCTCCTCCTCCTTCCTCTCCTTTTCCTTCTTCTTCTGGCCTTTGATAATTGACTGTGATGTCTAAGTGTTCATCTCTTTGAATTGATCATACCTAGAGTTTTTGTTGAGCTTCTTGGATGAGCAGGTTAATGCTTTTCATCACATTTGGGAAGTTATCCAGCATTATTTATTCACATATTTTTCTTTGCTTTTTACTCCTGTTTTTCTTGTGTGCTTGATGGTATTCTACAGGTCTCTGAGACTCTCATTTTTTTTTTTTTTGTACCCTAGACTAGATCATCTAAATCTCAAGCAGTCTCAAAACATTTTTGTGTTACCTGTTTCTTTCTTCTGCCAGTTCATGTTTGCTTTCGAGTTCTTCTAGTGATTTTTTTCATTTCAGTTATTACATTTTTCAAGTCTACAATTTCTACTTGGTTCTTCTTCACAATGTCTTTCCCGTTGCTGATATTCTTTGGTGAAATATCACTTTCATACTTCCCCTGAATGATTTAGACATGGTTTCCTTTAGTTCTTCGATCATATTTTTTTTTAAGAAAGATTTATTTGGGGCGCCTGCATGGCTCAGTGGGTTAAAGCCTCTGCCTTTGGCTCAGGTCATGATCCCAGGTACCTGGGATGGAGCCCCACATTGCATCAGGCTCTCTGCTCCCTGCCGCTTGCCTCTCTGCCTACTTGTGATCTCTGTCTGTCAAATAAATAAAATCTTTTAAAAAAAATCTATTTATTTTACTTTATTTTTATTTTTTAATTTTTTTCAGTGCTCCAAGATTCATTGTTTAAAGATTTATTTATTTTAGAGAGAGAAAGGGAGAGAGAAAGAGATAGCACATGACTAGGAGGAGGGGCAGAGAAAGGGAAAGAGAACCCTCAAGCCAACTTCCTGCTAAGCATGGAGCCCAATGTGGGGCTCTATCCCAGGACCCTGACATTATGACCTGAGTCAAAATCAAGAGTTGGACCCTTAACTGACTAAGCCACCTAGGTGCCCTGATCATATTTCTAATAGCTAATTTAAAGTCATTGCGCAGTAAGTCTGATATATAGTTCTCAGGATAGTTTCCATTGATTGCTATTTTCCCCTGTGTGAATCATTTTTCTATCTCCTTACACGTCTCATAATTTTTTTAAATTGGACATTTCAAATAATACAATATAGCAGCTCTGAAAATCAGATCTTCCCTTCCCCTGGGCTTGTTGTTTCTGTTTAGTGACTTTTCTGGAAAAATCCTGTAAATTCTGTATTGTTTGTAATGTATGACTCCTGAAGTTCTTTGTTAATTTAGTGGTCAGCGGATTGGAAAGAGATTTCCTTGATGCTTTGAATCAATAAATCTCACAGCCTTTGCAAAAGGTTTTGTGTTTGAGTATGTTTTCAGCACTGTGGCAAGCAATTTACACTTCTGTCTTAGTCTTCGGTTCTTGCTTGTTCAGTGCCTGAAGGTTCATCAAGAGATGAGCAATTAGAGTCTTTATCTCTTTCCTGAGCAAACACACAGCTCTGTGTATGTATATAGCTTTATGGATTCCCAGGCATCTATTGCAGCTTTTCAAAGCCTCCCATGGACATCTCATTTCTGTTTTTCCTTTTAAATGTTGTGACCAACCTCTTGTTATTCTTTTTTTTTTTTTTTAAGATTTTATTTATTTATTTGAGAGAGAGAGACACAGCGAGAGAGGGAACACAAGCAGGAGGAGCAGCAGAGGGAGAGGGAGAAGCAGGCTTCCCGTGGAGCAGGGAGCCCAATGTGGGGCTCAATCCCAGGACCCTGGGATCATGACCCGAGCCAAAGGCGATGCTTAATGACTGAGGCACCCAGGCATCCCAACCTCTTGTTATTCTTAACTAGTAGTTTTACTCTATGCCTTTTCTGGGCCCCCTTATGTTCATTCTGCTTCTAACTTGTAGAGCCTTGTACACTTCCTAGACTGAGAATTGCTCACTCTCTATGTGAGGTAATCTGTTGACTTGCATCTTTTCCTTACTAAATTATGATGGTCATGGAGACCAGTGATCACTATTTTTTCTTTTTGAATCTGAAAATGTATAATATATTCCCAGATGTTTCTGCAACAAATGACTATTTATGGACTCTATAAATAAGGAAAACTCCTCATCCATGAGATATGTGTTGTTTACCATGTTGCATTTAGAGTTCTTATTTTGTATTTAGAATTTAGATTTTAGAATTTAGAATTTTGAATTTTGAATTAGAATTCAGAATTTAGAATTTAGAATTTACATTTAGAATTTAGAGTAGCAATTCTTTTTGGATGAACCTTTCTTTACAACTTTACAACTTCTCACCTGTCCAGCATGTACTTGAAATGTGGGGATTGTTTATGTTTTTGAAATATGCTGAACATCCTTCAGTTCCTGATGCTGGTTTGACAAGCCTGCTGGCTCTGGGCTGAACTCTGACCTTTTCCATACCAAGCCATATCTGTTACTGAAAGCTTGATATCATTTACTGAGAAGTATAGGTTTGCCCATTGGAACCTGAGACAGAAGACAACCTGCTTCACATTCCTAGTAGCCCAAGCAGATGTGAAGTGAAATTGACATTTGTTTTTGGAAATAAAGATATATATATTTAATATACATATATAAATCTTAATTGCAATAAAATATATGTAACATAAAATATACATTGTAATCATTTTTAAGTATACAGTTCAGTAGTGTTGAGTATATTCACATTGTTGTACAACGAATTTCTAAAGCATTATACAGGTCTATGCCACTTTTTGAAATTTCATGTTATGCTGTTTTGCTCTTTACAAAAGACCTCCTTTAGTACCTGTTTTTGCTAATTGAAAGAAATCCAAAAAGGACTTCTATATTTACCAAAAAAAAAAAAAAAAGCCAGAAATAAAGATAGCACTCAGTGTTTTGTTTTGCAGTGAGCTGAACCATTATTATAGAGGCAGCATTCATCCCGAGCAGCCAGATTGGCGCTCCCAAGCTTTTTCTCTGAGCATCTCAGCATCAAGCCGTCATAGATTTGAACTGTGTCTGTGGGTATCTGTGCTTTATTTTGACATATTTTGTGCATCCATTAGCAAGATGTGCCCTAAGGTATTAGAAAAGCCTAAGAGAGGTTATTCTTGGTTCTGGTAATGCTAAAAATTTTTTCCATATGAATTAATGGTAATCGTACCTTTGCTTTACACCATTTCAACTTAAGAAAGTTTTCATAAGAACACTCTGCTTTCAGACATCAGGGGAAACCTGCATTTTAAATATTGAATCCTATAACCTGAAACTTTCTTGGTTATTCAAGTTTTGTGAGATCCTTTGAGTCTGTATCTGTGTCTCTGATAAAGCAATCTTCATACTTCATAAGAAGCATACTTATTATCAGTCGTGGGGGAATGCAGAGCTAGAGGAGAGTGGGATCCATTTCTGCTAATCATAGGCAGCTTAAATTACTACATTGGTGGACAAGGAGATTAAGGTAAAGGTTAGATAGGGTCATCTGGGTGGCTCAATTGGTTGAGTGTTGGACTTTTAATTGTGCCTCCAGTCATGATCTCAGGGTCCTGGGATGGAGTCCCACATTAGGCTCTGTGCTCAGCAGGAAGTCTGCTTCAGATTTTATCTCTCCTTTTGCCCTTCCACCTGCTCATGAGCTCTCTCTATCTCAAAATAAATAAATAAAATCTTAAAAAAAAAAAAAAGATATGGGTTAGATGCTGTTTGAGACTTTTGGGTGGATTGCAGTGAATTTTGCTCTGTAGAGGCAATGTGTCCCAGTAGGCAGAGCACTGACTTTGGAGGAAAACCAGTCTCTATTTGAATGACTAGATTTGTAACCTTGGGTGAATTACTGAATCTCTCCAAGCCTGTTTCCCCATAGGAAGTATGAGACTGTACATGTCTGTTGCCTAGTTAGGTAAGGATTTAAAAAAATTGCTATTACTGGCTGTCTTTTATTTGTTTGTGAAAACCAGAAATCAACTTTCTCTCCCTTTTACTTGGAATTTCCCTTTTACTTGGAATTTTTATTCCCCACCCCCAAAAATCTTCTCTACAATAAAAATAACATTGTTATTTCTAAAAAGCTTCATGAAATAAAAAATAAAAATAAATAAAAATCTTCATGTATGCTTACTAATAGGTTGATGTTTTCCAGTTTTAGTGTAAAATGCCTAGAAGACGATTTCAGCTCCTTTTCAAGTATGGAAGCAAGAGTCCTTTTATTTATATGTGTGTATATGCTAGTTAGAATCATCTGATTGCAAAGGACAGGAGTAGCCTGTAGCTTACTCAAACAGAACAAGGAAGTATTCAGAAAGAGACTTGGAGGTCTCAGAGATTGGAACTTGGATGGCTCTAAGGATCTTGGTACTTGGTAGTGTGAGCAGATGGAGAACCTTGTCACGAAAGGGCCTTCTGAATTACTCAGGTTCAAATACAGACAGTCTTGGGCTACTCAGTACAAGAGTCACATTTTGGGGGTGAAGGTCTCATTGACCTGGCATTTCTATGCCTCTACTTTGCTGGGAGTGACAAAAACTTCGAAAGGAATGGTTTCACCAATACCACAGGAAATGTGGGAATGGAAGTTGCCAAGAACGAAGTTGGGTGACATTACCAAATTCTTGGGTGATGGTGGATACTGGGCAGGGGAACACGTGTCTGTTCTCAAAGTACAGCTTTATAGGAACTGCCTGAATTGATCAAAGCTTGGTGGGCAGAGGCCACTTTGATGTGAATAGAATAAATATTCTTCTCTAAATTCAGAGGCTATAAGAACCCTCTCCCCAACTTTCAAATTGTTTCTGGTGTTGGAAATTCAAGTGGTAGTTATGTAGAGTAGTAGATAAGATGGTGAAAAGTCATGTCATCTGAAAGATGGCTTTGGGATCTAGTGGAGTTCTGATATTGATCTCTCAAGAGAGATATAAAGGATTCATTCCCACTGAGTAGGGAGGTAGCCTAGAGCCCAAACTCCACCTGGTCTGACTCCCCCTCTTTGATTTCCATCAGTACTCTACAGACAAGTGTTTAATCGAGCTAAGCATCGGTTTTATCATCTGTAGCATGGGACTGATAATTTCACTTTAAATGACATTATGTACAGCAGCTAGTGCAAGCTCTAATAAACCCAAGGCACCGAAGTCTCTTCCCCCAAACTGCTTACAGCCCTCAAAAAAGCATTTATTTATTTATTCAATGCCTTCTTGACTAGACATTGAAAAAATTGAGACTAACAATGTATGGTCCCTATTGTCAGAGAGCTCTGCCATAGGCGGACTGTTGTAGGCTAGCAGCATGAGGGGTGCCAAGGCAGAGGGGTGGGCAGTAGAAAATGAGGGCATCTAGCCTGATCAGGGAAGGTTTTCTAAAGTTGAGATGAATCCTGAACTGCGTTTGGGGGTCACTGCCTAGGTGAAATGATAAGGAGGGAAACCTGACCGCTGTGGTTTGGCATGACTAGAATGGAGTCATGCTCAGTTCAGGGGCAGAGCTGGAGAGCTGGCCAGGGTTTACTTGCATGAGAAGGACTAGGATCTCAAGCCAGGAAAGCTCTATCTTTTCCTGGTCCTGGAAAACCTCTTCAACAAAGTGTTGTCCTTCTGGATTATCTTTACTTTGTCCCGAAAGAAGGAAGGAGGGGATACCAGGTGCAGACTGAATAATATTTGGGAATTTGGATGCCCAGAAAAGCTGGATCAGGTTGGAGCAGTCATGATTATTTCTTTACAGATTAGCAGCTGACATGGCACAGAATTCTCAAGTGCTATAGGTAGAATATGTTTTCAGTTAGCCAGAGCTAAACCTGAATTTCATCATGAATTGTTCCTCCTGGCTATAGGACTGCCTTAAGGTTAGTAATGATTTTTTTTCTTTTGTTTCAGCTTTTAATTTTCTATCCATTTTAGGAAATACTTATTTTAAAGGGTATTTTTCGATCAGTATTCCTGTCTTTTTCCCAAATCCTATAAATGAAGGAAGCCAAAGGAAACCAAAATAGAAACTTGAATGCAAATTCTGGGTAGTTAAAAAATATCACTACTTTTCATCTGCCTTACTACTACTTAATTTGCATTTTCCATTAAAAACTTGAAACTCAAACAGCCTTTATTTATGAGCTCAATTTCAGCAGATGCTTCATCAGCTTTTTGAGCAACAGGGGAATGTGATAACAGGAGTTTCTTTGGGTCTCAGCAAAAGATTATACTGTAGTTGCTGATACATCGACTGATAAGTCTTTTAGTGAAAAATGAACAATGGCAGGACTTCAGATTTTCTGATCTTGATTCCTGCCAAAAAAATGATAATGTTTATATTCCAACTGAGGATTTTCTTCTCTGCAGTCTCCTTTTTTGTGTGGGTACACTCTCAGGCCTGCTGGAGATTTATTGGGATTTAATGACACATGCCCGTGAGACCCTCCAGTTCTCTGTAACTACATACTCCACTGGAAGCCAGTGACAGTTAATCTAATCTAAGAAGCTGATACCTCTGGGGGAGGCAGATTGTATTCTGAAAACCCCTAAGTAGAAAGATTATAGGACATATGCATGAGTATATGCCAATTAAGTTAGGTATTTTGGTTTAGCTAAGGGTTTCAAGTGTATAAAATGGTTTGCCAGTTGAAAAGTCAGTCACTTAAAATTTGAATAAATGTAGGTTTGCATTTCAAGTTCAACTTTGAAAACAACATGGATAGGGGTTCCTGGGTGGCTCAGTCAGTTAAGCATCTGCCTTCCACTTACATCATGATCCCAGGGTCCTGGGATCGAGCCCTGTATTGGGCTCCTTGCTTAGCTCCCTGCTCCTTGCTCCTTGCTTAGCAGGGAGCCTGCTTCTCCCTCTGCCTACTGCTCCCCTGCTTGTGCGCTCTCTCTCTGACAAATAAATAAATAAAATCTTAAAAAAAAAAAAAAAAGAAGAAAACAGCACGAACTTTAGGACCATCCTTAACAACTGGTTTCATACACATAGTGGGAAATATTTAGTCAATGTGATTACTTCTTATAATGGCCCTTTGAACAGCAGCCTGGGATGCAAGTGAGGAACATGGATTCTGGAATCAAGTCTTCTCAACTAGAAGGCTGGCACAACCACTTACCAGCTGGTAACACTGAGCTACTTATTTAACACTTAGTGCTTCCGTTTGCCTCAGTGAAAGCAGAAGAACTATAATAACTGTGATTCTTGAGAGACTTTAGAACAGAACCTACCGTCAATAACACATTTCATAAAAAATGTTAGCCACTGTTGTTATTATTAACTGATGATAATCATTATTACTATCACTTAGACCCAAATATTTGGCAAATAGAGATAGTGTTTGCAGAGAATGAATGTTATTGTAGAAATTATATCTGAGTTATGTAGAATCATTTTTTAACTTTCTAAAAACTAATTCTAGTATTATTTGCATAGAAAAAATGATAATAAAGAAGACTTACAATGTGCCAATCATAATGTATGTGTCTTATAATATTACACAAAACGTATAGCAAAAATTGAACCCAGTCCAAGCTGTTGTATATCCTGTATATATAATTGTCTGCAGCTGTCACACATCATGGGTGCCCCAAAGTTATTATTAAATATTTTTGTCTCTTTCTGTTCTTGTCCCTGGAGATTTGTTTATAAACTATGGACTACTGGTAAATTTTCTGTCTCATGGCCCAGCTCTATTTTTCAGACATCATGTAATTTTTCATTTACTTTCCCCCCATATGAATAGTATACATATATTCTAGGTATTATATATAATCATATACATATATATACACATACATATATATAATTTTTGATTATAGAGTTATAAAGAATATACCATCTTAATAATTCTAACTCTTTCTTTCTGAACTTTGGTGTAATTTTTCAACAGTATGCACCTGATACTTTAAGAAGATGTTCTATGAATATTTGGGGGGATGCTATGAGTCTTCATACCAGAGAAGTTTTCTAATACATTTCTTTTCCCCATGGCCCCAGTTGCAGTTTAGATGCTCTGAGTTGATTTGATCCACTCCAGAATGTCCTTCTCTTTGCATCCATAAAAGGATCTGCGGGGCTTGTGCATTGGACTACTTTGCATGTCTAGTTGGATGCATTAAATCCTATCACCAATTCTTTTTCTTTAATTTTATAATTTTTTTAAATTTAATTTAATTTAATTTTTTATTTTCAGCATAACAGTATTCATTGTTTTTGCACCACACCCAGTGCTCCATGCAAAAAAATTTTATAAAATTTTATAATTTTTTAAACTATGTTAGTTAACTACTGTACTTAAGTATTTTTTGATGTCATGTTCCATGACTCATTGTTTGCGTATAACACCCAGTTCTCTATGCAATATGTGCCCTTCTTAATACCCACCACTAGGCTCACCCATCCTCCCACCCTCCTCCCTTCTAAAACCTTCAGTTTGTTTCCCAGAGTCCATAGTCTCTCATGGTTCATCTCCCGCTCTGATTTCCTGGCCTTCATTTTTCCCTTCCTTATCCTAATGTCCTCCAATACTATTACTCATGTTCCACAAATAAAAACCATATGTTAATTGTCTTTCCTGTTTGACTTATTTCACTTATCATAATCTCCTCCAGTTCCATTCATGTTGATGCAAATGTTGGGTATTCATCCTTTCTCACGGCTGAGTAATATTCCATTGTACATATGGACCACATCTTCTTTATCCATTTGTCTGTTGAAGGGCATCTCAGCTCTTTCCACAGTTTGGCTATAGTGGCCATTACTGCTATGAACATTAGGGTGCATATGGTCCTTCTTTTTACTACATCTGTATCTTTGGGGTAAATACCCAGTGCAATTGCTGGGTCATAGGATAGCTTTATCACCAATTCTTAAGGTAGTTTTTAAAGGTGGGTATCAAAATAGAGATTCAGTCACCCAAAATGAGATTGAAAATTATCTTAAATATAATTTTAATTTTTCTAGAAAAAAGATTACACATTATTTCTGGGTAGTTTGCCAATAAGACTTTTAGAAATTTAACTAGGTGAGGCAACTTTGTTTGGTTCTTAAGAGCACAGACCCTGAATGGCACAACTCACGCAATAACGTAGCTTCACATAGAGCTTGGGAAGCACATAGGCATTGAAGACACTGGCTTCGGAAATATCCCTGACAGCGGCGGCCTCTACTATATTCTGAATAACAAACTTCTTAATGGCCTTGTCCTGATTTCAAGCTTTACTACAAAGCTGTGATCACCAAGACAGCATGATACTGGCATAAAAACAGACACATAGACCAGTGGAACAGAGTAGAGAGCCCAGATATGGACCCTCAACTCTATGGTCAAAAAATCTTCGACAAAACAGGAAAAAATATACAGTGGAAAAAAGACAGTCTCTTCAATAAATGGTGCTGGGAAAACTGGACAGCTATATGTAGAAAAATGAAACTTGACCATTCTCTTACACCATACACAAAGATAAACTCAAAATGGATAAAAGACCTCAACGTGAGACAGGAATCCATCAGAATCCTAGAGAAGAACATAGGCAGTAATCTCTTCGATATCAGCCACAGCAACTTCTTTCAAGATATGTCTCCAAAGGCAAAGGAAACAAAAGCAAAAATGAACTTTTGGGACTTCAAAATCAAAAGCTTCTGCACAGCAAAGGAAACAGTCAAGAAAACAAAGAGGCAACCCACGGAATGGGAGAAGATATTTGCAAATGACAGTACAGACAAAAGGTTGATATCCAGGATCTATAAAGAACTCCTCAAACTCAACACACACAAAACAGATAATCATATCAAAAAATGGGCAGAAGATATGAACAGACACTTCTCCAATGAAGACATACAAATGGCTATCAGACACATGAAAAAATGTTCATCATCACTAGCCATCAGGGAGATTCAAATTAAAACCACATTGAGATATCACCTTACATCAGTTAGAATGGCCAAAATTAGCAAGACAGGAAACAACATGTGTTGGAGGGGATGTGTAGAAAGGGGAACCCTCTTACACTATTGGTGGGAATGCAAGTAGGTGCAGCCAATTTGGAGAACAGTGTGGAGATTCCTCAAGAAATTAAAAATAGAGCTTCCCTATGACCCTGCAATTGCACTACTGGGTATTTACCCCAAAGATACAGATGTAGTGAAAAGAAGGGCCATCTGTACCCCAATGTTTATAGCAGCAATGGGCATGGTTGCCAAACTGTGGAAAGAACCAAGATGCCCTTCAACGGACGAATGGATAAGGAAGATGTGGTCCATATACACGATGGAGTATTATGCCTCCATCAGAAAGGATGAATACCCAACTTTTGTAGCAACATGGACGGGACTGGAAGAGATTATGCTGAGTGAAATAAGTCAAGCAGAGAGAGTCAATTATCATATGGTTTCACTTATTTGTGGAGCATAACAAATAGCATGGAGGACATGGGGAGTTAGGAGAAGGCATTGAGAAATTGGAAGGGGAGGTAAACAATGAGAGACTATGGACTCTGAAAAACAATCTGAAGGGTTTGAAGAGGTGGGGGGGTGGGAGGTTGGGGGAACCAGGTGGTGGGTATTAGAGAGAGCACGGATTGCATGGAGCACTGGGTGTGGTGGAAAAACAAGGAATACTGTTATGCTGAAAATTTAAAAAAAAAAAAAAAAAGAGCACAGACCCTGGAGCCAGTTACAAGCTGCATGATCTCAGGCAAATTATTTGTTTTCCTTTTGCTTTTGTTTCTTTCTTTTAAAAATGAAGATAATATTAGTACCTAATTCCCAATGAGGAAAAAGGTAATATATGCAAGGTGTTTAAAATAGTGCTTGGTTTGTAGTAACTGTGGTACGTTGGCTGGTATGTACTTTGAATCCGGAGTATAGAGTTAGGAATCCACACGTCATAATCATAGAATCTATTCCTGTTTAAGATAGCAGAAGAACATGTCTGTTAGCGGCAGATCAGGCAGTTGAGACTTACTCTTCTACTGAGAACAACTGGAAAACCTGAATAAAATATGTGGGAAAAATGGTAAACTATATCTGTTTAAGAACAATAGAGAGCTAACAAGATAGTGAAGAATCGGAGGACCAGAGCCTTGGGGGACCATAGCCTAAGGAGGAAAGACCAACATTTGGAGACTTCCCCTGGGGCATTTGCCAGTTTGTGAATTTGTGAGGCCGAGTAGCAATTTCGACAGTTTCTCGGGACTAGGGAGATTGGATTTAGGGGCCCGACAATGGGACCTGACAAAACCATTTACTTTGTGTTGAGATCCCCAAAGGGTCCACTCTTGAACTAGGGTGAACTGGATGAAGAAAGCCTGTGAAGGAACAGCAGCTGAGCTTCTAGTTGTTTCTGTTTGTTTTTTAAGATTTTATTTATTGACTTATTTTATTATTTTAAAAGATTTTATTTATTTATTTAACAGGCAGAGATCACAAGTAAGCAGAGAGGCAGACAGAGAGAGAGGTGGAAGCAGGCTCCCTGCTGAGTAGAGAGCCCGATCCCAGGACCCTGGCATCATGACCTGAGCCGAAGGCAGAGGCTTTAACCCACTGAGCCACCTAGGCACCCCTATTGACTTATTTTAGAAAGAGAGAGAATGTGTGTGTAAGCTGGGAGAGGGGCAGAGGGAGAGAGAATCTGAAGCAGACTCCATGCTGAGAGTGGAACCTGATGTGATCTCAGTCTCACGATGGTGAGATCATCACCTGAGCCAATACCAAGAACTGGACACTCAACTGAGTGAGCCATGAAGTTGTTTCAGTTCTGAAGTTGAACTTCAATCTTGAAGGTGAGAATGCATGCCTGGCGTGCTGGCACTACAGGCACCAAAAACAAACAAGAATCCTCTAATAGAGGAAAATAACTACATTATAGACTTCAATTTTGCAAACCCAATGTGCATAAGAAAATAACTGGGTACAAGAGGAGATGAGAGGAAATGAATAAAAACAAGTAGAAAAAAAGAAAATATAAACAGACCTACTGAGTTATCAGACAGATTCAAAAATAATTATGTTACTGTATTCAAAGAGATAAGGGAAAAGTTTGAAAATGTAGACAGGAAAAAAAACAGAACAAGTAAGAAAGAATGAAATGGAAAATTTAGAATTGAAAAATTACCAAATTTAAAAATTTAAAAATGGGTTTATGGGACACCTGGCTGGCTTAGTCAGTGGAACATGCTACTGTTGATCTTGAGGCCATGAGTTTGAGCCCCACTTTGGACATGGAGCCTACCTCAAAAAAAATAGGCTTAATGATAGGTTAAAAATACTTGAAGAGAAAATGAATGAATACTCAAAGAATTCTTACCTAAATTGGAAAAATATTCAGAATGAAGTATGAGAAAAAAGGGACATAAAATCAAAAGAGAGAATATGAGACATGAAGAGAAAGTCTGATAAATACATGGGATTACAGTTACTGGCAAGAAAAAGAAGGGAAAAAAAGAAGTATTATTAGAAGAGAAAATGCCTGAGAAGTTTACAAAACTGATGTAAGTTTATGAGGGCTACAGATCCAACATTTCTTCACAAACTTTCTACAAAATAGAACATAATTACAAAACACAACACAACTGTGATGGTTAATTTTAGGTGTCAATTTGGCTGAGCCACACTGCCTAGATATTTGGTCAACAATATTTTGATGTTTCTGTGAGAATGTTTCTTTGGGTGTGGTTAACATTTAAATAGGTGGAATTTGAGTGAAGTAGATCACTTTCCATAATGTGGGTGGACCTCATTCAATCCGGGGCCTTAACAGAACAAAGACTGACACCCTTACCTCTCCACCCCAAGCAAGAAGAAATTCTGCCAGAGGACTGCCTTTGGAGCCAAACTCTAACTCCTCCCTGAATCTCCAGCCTGTAAGACTTCCCCCTCAGATCTTAGAATCGCCAGGCCTCCACCATTGCATGACCTGGTTCCTTAAAATAAATCTCTCTCTCCCTCTTCACTCTATCCTGTTGATTCTGCTTCTCTGGAGAACCATGACCAATACAACAACAAACGAAGAATTCTGAAGGGAGAGCAGCGAAAGCAAACTATTTGGGGACCCCAGGACTGGAAAAACAATGTAGTGGCAGAACATCTTAGGATACCTGAATCAATATCAGAAGACGACTCAGGCGCATCGTTTCCTGAACTCCAACCTCTTGGTAGGCTCATTTCTTCCCCAGATTGAACAGAAGTTCTACAGCAACAGCAGGTGAACATGGCACAATTCACAAGGGGAATCATTTGGAAGCCAAGCAGGGATTGGGGAATCAAGTGGAAATTGGGAATTTGGAATCAGTGGAGGATCAAGTGGACACAGGAAGTGCCCTTCTTCCCTGTTGGGTTTGAGACCCCCTCATCACTGAGCAGCAAGTACCTGGGTTGAGAAGCACTCAGTATCACCACAGGCTGGGGTTATCTCACCACCACAAGTGCCCAGCCTGGGAAGCCTCTTCATTCACGATGGAGCTGACACCTTTTTCCCACCTCAACATACTGAGAAGAATCCTGCCATACCAGCTTAGCCCTGGTGGAAGCCTTTTTAGTTTCACAGGTGGAGTCTTCCTTACCCTACTGAGAGTCACTTGGCATTCTGGTCTAGAGAAACCGAATGCACCCCCTCATGTTGCACAGCAGGGAGCAATGTGAACCTCAGTGGCACTAGGTAAGCCAAGAGGATTTTTGAAGGCTATGAAAATTAAATTGTCATTGGAACCTTAGTCTAAAAAAGTAGGACAGGACCTTGTGCTAAATAAACCTAAACAGAGGGACTGCCTCTTATAATAGAATAACTAAATAGGGCCCAGAGTCTCCTAACATAATAGCCAAAATGTTCAGGATGCAGTGACGCCTGGGTGGCTCAGTGGATTAAGCCTCTGCCTTTGGCTCAGGTCATGATCCCAGGGTCCTGGGATCAAGCCCTGCCCTGCATCAGGCTTTCTGCTCAGCGGGGATCCTGCTTCCCCTCTCTCTGCCTGCCTCTCTGCCTACTTGTGATCTTTGTCTGTCAAATAAATAAAAAATCTTTAAAAAAACGTCCAGGATACAAATGAAAAATACTCATCATATGAAGAACTGGGTTAGTACACTTTGAATGAGAGAAGACAATTACTGATACTAATGTGAAGATGAATCAAATGTTGGAAATATCTGACAAGAATTTTAAAGCAGCCATTATAAAAATGCTTCAGTAAATCTGCAAATCCACCTGAAACAAATGAAAAATAGGAAATGACAATAAAGAGAGTTATAAAAAAAAGAAATTACAGAACTGAAATATTTAACAATGGAAAGAAAAAAAATTGCTGGATGAATTAAAAAACTGTAATGGAGATGACAGAGGATCAGTCAGTGTACACGAGGACAGATCAATAGAATTTGCCCAATATGAACAGCAGAGTGAAAACAGACAAAAAAAAAAAAAAAAAGCAGATCCTCAAGGACTTATGGGACAATAACACAACATCAACACATTTAAGGATAGGGGCAAGAGAGAGCAGGATGTGTTCTGTTAAGTAACTCAGTGTAGATAGTTGGTTCATAGAGATCCAGAAGGAAGGTCAAAAGCCCAGAGAGAGAGCAGCTTAGGATGAAGTCTTCAAGGGCCTTGCTAGTAAGCCAAGTCCTCTGAAGTTTATCCCCAAGCTAGAGGGAATGATGAAAAGATTTTATGCATGGAGGTACCTTGATAAGCTTATTTCTTTTAAAACAGAATATATATATATAATTTAAATTTAAAATATTGACTGCACAACACATTTAAATCTTTCAAAATTTCGAAAGCATTAAAAGCACGCTTCATACCACTGACCACAGTTACCCTTCTCTTTAGGTAAGTCATGCTACTGGGTTTTTCCTGTGAATTTTTCCGAAGTTATTTATATATATACAAGCAAATATGTGTACACATATATACATTAGAAACATGTATTTTGTTCCTCTCATTTTATACAAATAATGGAGTGGTATACCTACTTACTGTTTTGGATTGTGCTTTTTGTACCTATCATTTTGCACCCTGTACTTAATCCTAAATTTGAAGAATTTTCTGTATTAATTCATAAGCTTCTTCATTTTTCCCTACCAGATGATTAGTTTTCCATTGTATGGCTATCCCATCGTTATTTTTCACTTAGTTCTCTAATGATCTTTCTGAATATGTCCTTTTGCTTAAAGATATGTGTATTATCTCTGTGGGGTAAATTCTTAGAGGTAGAATTCCCAAATGAAAGGGTATCTACCTACCTACCTACCTATAATATTGATAGATATTGGTAAGTTGCCCTCCCTACAGACGGTACATTTATAATCCTAAGAGCAACATATGAGAGAGCCCATTTGGGGCGCCTCAGTGGTTCAGTCGTTAAGCGTCTGCCTTTGGCTCGGATCATAATCCCAGCATCCTGTGATTGAGCCTCATCTCGAGCCCCATATCTGGCTCCCTGCTCAGCGGGGAGCCTGCTTCTCCCTCTCCAGCTCTCCTGTACTTGTGTTCCCTCTCTCTCTTTCTCTCTCTGTCATAAATAAATAAAATCTTTAAAAAAAATGAGTGCCCATTTCTTCACAGACTTGGAAGTACCCTGTGGTACTAAGCTTTTGACTCTTTGCAAATATGATAGGTAAAAAAAAGTCTTTAAATTTGCATTTGTCTTTTTATGTGTTTAATAGGTTTATGAGGCATTTATAGTTCTTTCTGTGCACTATTCTGATTTTTATTACTCACTTTGTCCATTTTTGTATTAGGTTTTTGCTCTTTTCTTCTTACCCACTTGTCATAGTTTTTATATTGAGGGAAATTATCTTTTTGTCTTTGATGTAGGTTGCAGTTTTTTTCCTCTTTGTCACTTAACTCTGCTCATAATGTTTTATTTCTTTATTATGCAGACATTTCATATTTTATGTTGAATTTATCCATTATCTGCAATGGCTTCTGAATTTTGTGTCATATTTAGGAATGCTTTTCTCACTCTGAGATTATGAAAGAATTTTCTCCTGTTTTCTTTTATTACTTTTATGATTTTATTTTTTTACCTTTAAGTTAGTTATGCATTTTGGAATTATTCTAGTGTTGTGTGAGGTATGCTTATGTTACTCATTATTTTTGCAGTTTAAAAAAAATTTAAAACTTTAGGGGTGTCTGGGTGGCTCAGTTGATTAAGTGTCCAACTTTTGATTTCAGCTCAGGTCATGATCTCAGAGTAATGAGATCCAGCCCTGCATCGGGGCTCTGCATTTAGCAGAGAGTCTGCTTGAGATTCTCTCTCTCCCTCTCCCTTTGCACCTCCCCTTCCTCTCTCTTCCTCTCTAAAAGAAAAAAAAATTTTTTTTGATATAAAAGATCAGTTTTCCTTGGGACCCAATGTAGTCTCTGAATTTTCAGGAATTGCTAATGTATTTGTTCCAGTATTTCCACTTTCTTCCTTTGGGGTCTCTTCTATTTTTCTCCCCTATCTGCAAGATTCTCCCCAATCTTTCTAATAACTCTGTTCCTGTTTTACTTCGGTCCCCTTTCTCATATTTCCCCCCACCATGTTTCTCACTATGTTCCGCTAGTTTCTCAGCTACCTGGCATGCCTTCTTGGCGTAATTTCTGCAGTGGTTGTTATTTTCTCTCACTTCTTTCCCAAGCCATCAATTCACGTTTTATCATTTCTTGTTACTTTGATATTTTTTTCCTGTTCCTTCATTCATGGGTGTGCTTTGATCATTAAGTTTTTAATTTCTTAAAAATGGTCACTCCATTTCTTCATCAAATGTCTTACAATGAGAGATCTTCACTTGCTTCTTGCCTTTCTTGCTCATTTATTTTTTTCCACTTTATTTTACTTTGGTCTTTTAAGTGTTCCAAAATTCATCGTTCATTACTCATTTATTGTTATCTTCTAGTGTTTTTATATAGTTCCTGAATTTTTCCTTTTTTATTATTCATCATCAAAGGAGTTTAATTTTCCTGAATAGTTATTGTGAAAGATTTATAGAGATTGGGGATGTGGTCCAGGCTAGCTGGAATATTTTTTTATAACTGGGCTTTATTTCACCAAAGCCAATGAAGAAAGGAAGATTTTCTGTTTTGTTTTGATTTGACTCTTATTTTTTGGTAATGAAAAGATTGCTTTTTTTCTACTGTACAAAAGAAAGAATGCTTCCAGGAAACATGGGTTCTCTGTATATATTCCTTGTATATTGTTGCCATTTCTTTGAGGGGAAGAAATAAGTAAAGAAAACACTAGGTCTACAGAAGCTCATTGAGCCAGCTGCTCTACCTCTCCTGTTTCAAGCAAGAGTTGGTGCCTCAGTTTGTGTCCTTTGCCTTTGAGAAGGGTAGTTTCATGGGTACTTACTGAGACCTGCAACTACAGAAAGCTTTCTCTGGAACCTTTTATCTTCTCTTCCTCTATTTTAGATGCCTTTCCTCTTACATTTGGTCTCTGTAGTTTTAATTGTCTCCTGGAAATCCTGTAAAATTTCATTTACATTTTGTTTTTCATTTTCCTTGTTGCTTTATGAATGATCTCCAGAATGACAAGAGGGAAATGTTGGCTTTCAGAGTCCAGAGTGCTAACCATTACACAATGGAAAAATGTTGACTTTCAAACACCAAGTTCAAACTAGAAGTCAACCTAGATGTTGTTTAAACTGCAAAGAGCTCAATAATACATATTTATTTTAAAAGTCATCTGGTGGCATTTTCAGATGGAATTGTTGCAGGCCACCAAGATCACATACCCTAGCTGAATGCTAATAGCATTCTGCCATCCCTGGTCCAATCAGCTGTGGCCCAGTGGTGTAACTGTGTGTCCTCTGGGCTGTTCCTGTCTATAAGTAAAGGATGAGTCTTAGAGAAGCAGGCTGTCATAGCAGGGATAAACTCTTGAAGTTGAAGTAATTAAGGTCAGTGAGCCCTCTAGCCCAAGTACACTTGCTTCAAAGAACAGACACAATGGAAAGTACATCTCATATGTGTGGTGTTTTCTTTCTTCCCAGGTGAAGTTTTTTTTTTTTTTTTTTTTCTTTTTTCCCTGTTAGCAAGTGCCTTAAATTAGAGTCGTAACATTTATTATTTTTTTTTGGAGGAATAAGAAATTTCTTTTCAGTTCTAGCCAACATCTTCCCTTGGTTGAAGAGGGAAGCCCCAGCAGTATTTACCTTTTATCACCTTTAGGACTTTGGACATTGCAAGTTAATCTTTTTACTTTTGTCTCTCTTTTAGGTTCGTGATACACACACACACACACACACACACACACACACACACACACTCTTTGGTTTTGTAAAGATCTCATTCAACCATTTATCCTTGACTTTTCTATTCTAGGTATCTTTCTAGAATGTCACTTGTGTGGACACTGACCTTTTATGATGAAGTTTATGTTATGTATGTACTTAGTATCTTTGGATTCCTTTTTTTCATTTGCAAGGTTTGTACTAACTAGTTTCCTGTAGAAGAGTCGATGTCCTCCCTCATGTTTGTTTTTCTAGCCAGGAATATAATAGACAATTCTAGCTTTTGGGGGATCTTCTAACTTTAAAGTTATGAGCCTTATATAGCTGTAGGGAGCTTTGAAAATATAAAGAAAATCCCTCAGGAACAACTGCTGTCAGGCATCTACCACTTTGTTATAACCTACTTTCCTTTGCTTTCCAGGGGGGCTGACACAGGTCACTTTGTCTAATGCTTGCCTTAAGAAACCTCTCCCATAATGTCTTGTGAAAGTTGGGTAGATAAGTACATGTGAGCACTTGTGTCATATGGTAAAACTTTCAAATGGAAGCTGAGAATGATGAAAGTTGGTTTTGGTTCCTGTCTAAGCTGCTGTAATCAAATTTAACGAGGCACAGAGTTAGAACACAATTCAGTCTTGAATGGGTTGCATGGTTTTATATGTAAGACCCCAACTCTGTTATAGGTGGCTTATCTCTTCTTCAAATTTTGTGAATTATACTGTTTACAGATGACCTCAGGGTAAACTGTTTTTTTGTTTTTGTTTTTGTTTTTGCCTATTGAGATTGGAAGGATTTACCCATTTTTGCATTAATTACACTAAATTTCCAAATTATCCTTTCCTCATCCTCAAGTTTTTGAAGGTTTTCCAAGTCCCAAGATATAAGTATTTGTTGATTCTTGAAGCATAATAGGAACCCGAATTGATATTGTTAGCTGCCATTAATAAAGTATCCACCAGGCATTACTTCACAACTTTGATATAAAATGGGATTTTTTAGCAATTGGTATTGTAACTCTTCTTATTTTAGGTTCTCTGAAGCTATAAAATGATGTGAAATCAAGTATAATTGAGTAGCGATAAGTTTTCAGGCTCTTTTCCAGAATATGATAATATCAGGCTTCTCCTTTGACATTTTAATTATGGTGATCCCCTTGTAATGTCAAGACCACTTATTATATTATAATCTTCTGGTAAAGTTATTACTGGCTTTTATTCTTCAAAATGATATTTATTTTTCATTAAGAAAGTAATCCATATTCATTGTGGGAAAGTTGGAAAGCATAAATAAGGAAAAACATAAAAAATAATTAAAATTTATAAGAAATCCAGTCGCCCAGAAATAACAACTGTGAACTTTTGGCATATTATTTATCCTTCTGTTCTTTTCAGTAGAACTCACACACATTTTTTTCTAGAAAAACAAAACAATTGAAATCATTTAATATAGTTTTCCATCTGTAATTTTCATTCATAAATATGTTGTGAATATTTTTCCATATCAGTAATAAATCATTTTTATTTTGTATTTATACAATACAATAAATAAAAGTATATTATCTTTTATGTCAGCAATATATCATATTTTTAAAAATTCTATTTTTATAGCACGTTAGGACCCTATCTCCGAGATACGTCATAACAAATTTAACCAACGTTCTATCATTAGACATTTCAGTTGCTTAAACAAATTTGTTATTGTAAATAGCATTGAAGAGAATGTCCTCATACATATCATTAATGGTGTTTGTTTAATTATTCAAACAAGGGGTTTTTTTGGTGTCCCAAGATTCAAACAGTGTTTATTGTAGAAGGGAAAAAATGTGCAAAAGCAAATTTTTTAAAAATTGCATTATAGGATACTTCAGCACTCAGATGTAACCATTGGTAATATTTCCTGTGGTTGTGGTTATCTTCTAGTGTATTTCTAATTTACCTGTTTACATAGGATTTTCTATTCATACTATTATTTTCTACTTTTTATTGAACTATGTCATACATAGAAGAATACACAAATCAAAAGTGTGTACTTTGGTGGGTTTTCACAGATTGAACACATCTGTGTAACTAGTTCTCAGATCGGGAAACAGCATTACCAGTTCCCCAGCCTTGCCCTTTAAAGCCAGTATTTTCCTGCCTTATGATGACCACTCTCCTGTTCTAACACTACAGAATAGTTTTGCCTGATTTTGAGCTTTGTGTAAGTGGAATCATCACTATGTACTCTCTGTGTCTAGCTTATTTTTGCTCAGCAGAATATTCACGAGATTGTCATACTGCTCTATGTAGTTGTAGTTTACTCATGCTTGTTACTATGTAGCATTCCACTGGTGAATATACCATAATTTTAGTCTTCTATTGAAGGGTATTTGCATAGTTCTAGTTTGTTTTTATTATTAATAGTGCTGCTATACATCAAATGCTTTTTCATTTCAGCAATACATTTTCCATTTTGCTCTTCATTTCTTTTTGTCACTTTGGTTTCTTTAACTCACTAACAGATGTCCTTAGAAAGCTCACAAACCTGATGTGATAAGCCAACTGTCCCAACCATTTATTGACCAATCTATCTGACTTAGATGATCCATGAACAGAGAGATAGATGGAAAGATAGGTAGATAGATAGATAGACAGACAGACAGACACATATGGGTCTTTCTCGGAACTTTCTGTCCTGACCTGTCCTGAGCTACTGTTCTACCAGGTGATCTCAAGCCAGTAGCTCACCTTAAAACCCGGAATCGCAAATCACCTCTCATTATTGTTCCTTTTCATAATCTTTTGGCTAACATTACCCATTTATGTCTCCAGGTGAACTCTGAAACCTTTTTACCAAAGTAGGAGTAAAAATTCAAATGAATTTTTTATTGACCGTTTTTTAATGTATTAATAAATTTGGGGATGATCTGTCATCTTTACAGTATTAGATATTCTCATAAAGGAATTGAGAATAGGTAGAAGCTGATAGAGACTTGATGATAACAAAACAACACCCAACCTTTACTGCATAAATCAAGCAAGTTCATGCAGCAAAACCCAAGATGAATACAATTAAAAGGCAAGTGACAGTCTGGGGAAAAACAGGACAGATGATTATTTTAATATACTAAGCATCCTTTTAAAATAGTAAGAAATATATAAAAGTCTCTAAAAGATAAAATTACAAAGCTCATGAGAAAGGGCAGTTCTGCAAGTATCGGTATTCAAAACATGGTGTAATAAAATATTCCATATCACTAGTAATCAAAGCACTGCTAATTATAACAACTTCCTATTTTTATTTAATGAGATTTGAGGAACACAAGCACTCATATATTCTGGTAAAAGGCAGACAAGAGTAAATGTTTTCATGGCAATTGGCAGTAATTATCAAATGTGACTAAACATTGACCCAGCCATTTCAATCTAAGAATTTTCTTTAAGATTGTACAACTATATTTGTACAGAGATGCTCATCTTCATGTTGTTTATGATAGAAAAGTATTGGAAATAAACAAAGTATGCAAATATGATTGGTTAAGTTGTGGTACAGCCACATAATGGAATATTTGATACCCATAAAAATGCATTAAAAGGAAAGAATTTTGTGCCCTATTAAGGGAAGAAGTCAGATGAAAAAATACAGCATGTAGTTCACCAAAGGTATGTGTTAATACAATATTGTATTCTCTCTTCTGCCATCTTAGCAGGATATAAGCCACAGAGATCCAGGAGGGAAAACATTGTTCTGGAAGCCAGTTGCTTCTGAACCAGCTTTGTGTCTTGGGGAAACCTCTTCCTTTTCATGTGCTTACCCTCTCTTGTCTGCTAATAAGGGCATTATACCTAAAGTGATCTGTGATTCATGGACGTGAGGCTTCTTCAGCTCTGAGATGCTGTTTCTGTTGTTGCACGGGAAATCTAATTGTGTTTACTGTAGAAAAGGAAGATGCTTTCCTCATTTCCCCAAAAGGTTTTCTCATTGTTCTCTGCCTTGTCCATTTAGAGCTACTTTATTTATATCTTTATAGGAAGCATTTATCCCTTTTGAGCTCTGATCATTCTTTTTAGATTTGAGGTGATCAAAGCTGCCACTTCTGTCTTCCACTAACTGGGCATCTTAGAAGCTCATTTAGAATTCTCAGAAACCAAAAGCCAGTGAAGTGAAGTGAAAGGGACAGATATGTCACCTTGGGAGAAATTCCAGAGTGCCATTATCACCTGTAATGGGGTGTTTTGAAGGAAGAAATCAGTCTGCATTTTCCCTGTGCCCTTTGATTTGTTTCTTCGTGTTCATCGAGGGGCTTGAAGATGGCAGCTTATGGAGGTTCCCCTTTGCCTTGCAGCCTAAGAGTGGAGCCTTATTTCTAATCTATTTTTGCCAACCAGCAGATGCACTTTCTCCCCTCTCCCAACCCCAACATCACATGGGCAAGGTAGGCCACAGATTTACTTTAACAAATAGCATAAGTGGCATGAAAAGAAAATATTAAAAAAAAAAATAGTTGGAATTCCTGTTGTGATTTGTTGGTTAAATCTTGAAGTTGGTTTGCATCATACAGGCATGAGGTTTTAAATCATTTAATAGATGACTTTTAATGATGGCAACTTGCCTGTTCTATGTGTTTTTTGCCATTATTTGGAAACTAAATGGGCAGGTCACCTTTGTCTGAATAGCAACCAAGTAATGGGAGTTTCTGTTCTTACCCATCACATGCAAAAGGAGAGGGTAGGGAACTCTGGACCCCACATGTGAAAGCCTGAGGTCCAGCATTTTCCTCTGCATCTCGCAGGAAGGCCTATGTATGTAGTAAAGGTATGGACATCTGAGCCAGATGGACTCTAAGGTTAGACACAGTCAGACCTTAGCTGTCATTTGTTATTTATCTCTCTTACAGTCAGAACATGTAACTATGAGTCCACACTTCTCATCTGTGAGTTGTGGTAGTGGTCGTGGTTGCCTGTAGAATTTTGTGGGCATTAAGAATATCAAGTCTAATATACACACCCAAATATGTATACATATACATACACATACATATATGAAATGCTAAATGCTAAAGCATCTGGAACATAGTAGGTGTTCAACCAATAATGGTAGAGCTATCAAAAATCATTATTTTTATTTTTGAAGTATAGTTGACCTACAATGTTATATTAATTTCAGGTGTACAGTGTAGTGATTTGACAGTTCTGTACGTTACCCAGTGCTCACCACAATGAGTGTCGTCACCATCTGTCACCACACAGTGTTATTAAAATATTACTGACTGTATTTTATATGCTGTAGTTTTCCTCTTCATGACTTGTTTATCAAAATCATTATCGTAATCTTTATTATAATTCTCAGCATATTCTTTGGACAGTGTTTCAAATATTTGCTATAATTTATGATGAAATTAGATTAGTTTTGTTTAAAGTTAGGCTTACTTTATATGCCTATGAAAGATACCTTACACGGTGCCTGGGTGGCTCATTAAGTATCTGCCTTCCGCTCAGGTCATGATCCCTGGGTCCTGGGTCCTGGGATTGAGCCCTGCATCAGGCTCCCTGCTCAGCAGGAAGCCTGCTTCTCCCTTTCCCACTCCCCCTGCTTGTATTCTCTCTCTCACTGTGTCTCTCTCTGTCAAATAAATAAATAAAAATCTTAAAAAAAAAAAAGAAAGATACTTTATAGACAGAAGTGTGTATGACTTGAACCTCTTCATAATAAAAATTGTAAAACAATAAGTATTAATAATATTTCAATCATGTGATAATTATTTAATAATAATAGTAGTAATAATAAGTAGTACCTTTTTTTTTTTTTCTAAAGACTTTATTTATTCATTTGAGATAGAGAGCATGAGCAGGGGGAGAGGCAGAGGAAGAAGGAGAAGCAGACTTCCTGCTGAGCCAGGAGCCCAATGTGGGATTCGATCCCAGGGCCCTGGGATCATAACCTGAGCTGAAGGCAGATGCTTAACCAACTGAGCTACCCATGTTCCCCAAGAAGTACCTTCTTAAAAAGAGAGTATTACTATCTTTCCAGTGAGAACTGTGAAGCTTCTATGATTATCCACAAGCAAATCCTCTCTCACCCTCAGAGGTCCCTTCTTGCTCTTTATAGTTTTACCACATTTATTCCTAAAATATTTTGGCTTTCTACATTTTTGAAGTTTTTATAAAAGGGATTATAGTGTGCATGCTGTACATGTGTGTTCGTGTGGCATGCTCTTCTGTCTCAACATTATGTTTTTAAGAGTCATCCACGTGGATGTGTATTGTACCTACAGTGTGTTCTTCACTGAAGTAGAGAACTCCATCATGTGACACACATACACACTGTTTATCTTCCTCCCATTTATGGATGTTTGGGGTAATTTCCAGGTTTTATTTAATTTGTTTTCCTTTTTGCTTTTTTGAAGCGACTGCTAGTAATATCTTCTATTGGGTTGAACTATGTGAAATATGTATTTTTTTTTAAGATTTTATTTATTTATTTGACAGACAGAAATCACAAGTAGACAGAGAGGCAGACAGAGAGAGAGAGGAGGAAGCAGGCTTCCCGCTGAGCAGAGAGCCCGATGTGGGGCTCAATCCCAGGACCCTGAGATCATGACCTGAGCTGAAGGCAGAGACTTTAACACACTGAGCCACCCAGGCACCCCTGAAATAGGTATTTTTTATAAATCAGAATGGTACAAACTTAGAAAGTTCATGTGATCCAACCAAATTCCTATCTCTTGCTGTATATTTGCATCATTATACCGGAAATGCCAGTTCATAGGGTAGGTGCCTCATCAGCTTTGAAACTGATACTTCATCATGTCACAAAGCAATTGCATCAATTTGTATGTACTCTATGGAAGCTGCCGTCATCCCACCTCCTGTCAATACTTGATAAAGACTTTTTATTTTGATGGGTGTGCAATGTGGTTTTGATTAGCAGTTCTGTAATTACCGATGAAGTTAAGCATCTTTCATATGTGTATTTGCCATTTGTATGTAAACATGTGCAAGCAGCTTTGGAAGCTGCTAATGGGCAGAGGCGGAAGCGTCCTGTGGCTCCTTCTAGAAAAAGCCAGTTTGCCTGTTGGTGGTGATGTGATTGGTGGTGAAGGTGGTTATGCTGAGGGATCAGGAAAAAGAGAGGAGGCTGGAGAGAGAGCTTCCATCATCTGAGAGAATACTGGTATCATTGTGAACAGAATGGGGGCAGAAATATGAATGTTAAAAGTGAGGTCTCAGGCAGAAATGGGGAACATGTTATTGGAAGTGGAGGAATTGGATCCTTGGTCTAAGCGGCAGAGAACTTGACTGATTGTGTTCTAGTGTTTTGTGGAAGGTAGAATTTTTAGGTGATGAATTTGGGTATTTAGGTGAGGAGACATTCCAAGCCAAGTGTTGAAGTACAGCCTGTCTGCCCTGGCTGTTTATAGTAAAATGCAAGAGCAGAGAACAAAATTAAATAAGGATTTTTAAGCAAAAGGAACTAGAACGTAAAGATCTGGAAAGTTCTCAGTCTACCCATATTGCAAAAAAATGAGGAAGTATGTCTCGAGGAAAAATCAAGGGTGTGGTCGGACAGCCACTTGCTACAGTAGATTATGAATGTGACTCAGGGACCCAGTCAGCCATTTCAGGAGAAACCAGGAACAGAGCTTTGGTCACCCAGGAAAGAGTGGTAGAGGACCCTCTTGTTTGATGGCTTAACTTTCTACACATTGCGTGGGAAGTCAACAAAGTTTTTGAGAATTTATTATGAGCGGAAGCACTGACTGTTTAGACTAGAGAGACAGGATGAAATGAAGGCAGCCTGATGGCCTTCTGAGATTCTACAGGATGGGCCAATAACAGGTGTTATCCTTCAAGAAGGGGTAAGAATGATCCTGAAGGCATTCTGAGGTCCCCAGGGCTGCCACTGTCTCCATGGCCTGGTGGGTGGGACTCTCTCTTCCTTAGTTACAGAGGGCCAAGCCCTACACACAGGGCTCAGGGGGTGGGATAGCCACTCTGGTGGGCTCAGGAGGTAGGACCACTCTGGGGGGTACAGAAGAAGAGAATTATTCTTGAGCCTTAAAATCTAAGGGAATTTCCTCTGTGCTCAGACTTGCTTGAGTCCCAAGACTCCTTTCTTCTTTCTAGTTTCTCCCATCTAGAACGGGAATGTCAACCCAATGCCTCTCCTACATATTGCACTTTGGAAGACGATAACATGCTAAGTTTCACAGGTTCACAGCTGGAAAAAGAATTTTACCTCAGGATCAATCATTGCTCAAGTCTCACTTGTGCCTAATTAGGTGATATTTAGAGGAGAGAGATTTTGTACTCAGAGTTGATGCTGGAATGGGCTAAGACTTTTGTGGCTACTAGAATGGGCTGAATATATGTTACATGTGAGAAAAACATGAATTTGGGAGACCAAAATGTGAAAGCTTTTGGGCTGAGTTGTGTCACCCCAAAATTCCTATGTTGAGGTCTTAACTCCTTTACCTCAAATTGTGACCGTTTTTGGAGATAAGATATTTAAATAGGCAGTTAGGTTAGAGTGAGATTATTAGGGTGGACTATAATCCAGTATGGCTGATGCCCCTGTAAGAAGAAATTTAGACATTGACATGTACAGAGGGAAGACTGTGTGAAGACACAGGGAGAAGACAGCCATCTCCAAGGCAAGAACAGTGGCCTCAGAAGAACCCAAGTCTGCCAATCCTTGATCTCAGACTTCTAGCCTCCAGACCTGTGAGAAAATTAATTCTTGTGTTCAAGCCTCCTGGTTTATAGTACTCTGTTATAGCAGCCTTGGCCAACTAATACACCTACCCATATGGCAATGCCATTCAGTCTTGATTAATGTAGCTTTATAATAAAGACATTCCATAATGAGTACAGGTAAGGAGAGTAGATGTTCAAGCCTTGTTCCTGATCTTAAGGGAGAACATTCGGTTTACTTATTTATTTTTTTATTTAAATGTTGTTAGTTAACATACAGGGCAATATCGTGATAAATTCAGTGATTTATCACTTACATGCAGCACCCAGTGCTCATTACAACAAATGCCCTCTTTCATCACTGAGTATGATGTTAATTTTAGTTTAAATTTTCTTTCTTTTTTCTGAAAATGCCCTTTATATAATGGAGGAAGTTTCCTTGTAGTTTTAGTCTGCAGAGGGCTTCTGTAATGAATGGGCATTGAAATGATCATATGGTTTTTCCATTTTATTCTGATAATGTGGTGAATTACACTGGTTGATTTTTGAATGTTGAACTAACCTGGAATTGCTTAGATAAAACCTGCTTGGTCATTATATGTAATAATCTTTTTGAAATTTTGCTGGGTTGGTTCCACTAATACTTTATTGAGGATGGTTACATCATGTTTATGGTCTTCAGTTCTAGGCAATTTGGGAGAATTATATATTTGATTTCATACCTGGGTTCAGCCATTCATTAAAAATGACTTTTAAAAATATAGTTTCCCATAATTTCTAGGTAAACACTGCTGGAGGGTGCTTCTTTGAAATACCACCTTTTCTACTGCTGAGAAAATGGCTAAATAAGATTATTTTACTGTATTTTTTCCTTTTGCAGAAAAGAGCTTATTGATTTCTAGTTTATATTTTATAGTCATGATGAAAACTTAAAGGAATATAGTGTATATAGGATATTTTAAAAAATACTATAATATATTATATTTTGTAATTATACATAATACTTACAATTTAAAATTTCAAGTCATAGGGGCGCCTGGGTGGCTCAGTGGGTTAAGCCTCTGCCTTCAGCTCAGGTCATGATCTCAGAGTCCTGGGATGGAGCTCCGCATCGGGCTCTCTGCTCAGTGGGGAGCCTGCTTCCCCCTCTCTCTCTGCCTGCCTCTCTGCCTACTTGTGATCTGTCTCTCTCTCTGTCAAATAAATAAATAAAATCTTAAAAAAACAAACAAACTTCAAGTCACAAAAATTTAGAATTTTTGGATCCTGTTCTTTGGCATTTTGTGGAAATCCACACTAACCCTCTTGCTTCATTGTGTTGAAAAAAGTGATTTATGTATTTTTTTATTTTTTTCTAACTTAAGTGTTGGGTGGGATGAATGAAACTGGCAGATACTCAGGTACCTTGTCCCTCTCTCTGCAGCTCACCAAAATTGTCTGTAACTCTTTGCTGAATGTGAGAGTAGAGCAAGATACTACCTTAGATCAAGCTGTATTAATTCTGTGTTAATGACAAAGTCGGTTGATTTTTGTCCTGGTAGAGCTTTCTCCTTGCCCTCAATTTGTGATCTCTCCTTAATTTCTCAGGTCTTGTGTCATCGTCTGTACTTGATATTAAATCATGGGGAGGAAGCTGGACCTGTCTGGTCTGACTGATGATGAAACAGAGCACGTTCTCCAGGTGGTTCAGCGAGACTTCAATCTTCGAAAAAAAGAGGAAGAACGGCTAAGGTGAGATGCTTCTATTGCCCTCCTGGGTACCATGAGACAGCTTTCCCGAGAGTGTTCCTTGCTGCTAGCCCTAAGTTTGAAGTCTTTATGTCATATACACACACTTCTGTCAGGAAGAAAGCCCTGTCCTTTGTAGAAAGATTCACCAGCGCTGGGCATCGTAATGTCAGTTCAGAATGTGACTTTTCACACTCCCCATCAAGATTTTCTTTGGGCTCCTCAACCTCTACATTTTTAGCTGTAGTAAGTTTGTGAGGACAGTGGCTGTTTTGAGCTTGCTCTTGGCTTTAAATTTCCCGTACAAAAGAATTAGACCTGTACAATCTACTGCTGGAAAGCACAGCTCCTGTGGTATAGGAAAAGGGCACTGAAGGACTGGGACAGGAAAAGGGCCCACTGGACCAGGCTGTGATCACCTGGCCCAGCACCACCCTCCTAATTTTATAGAGGAGGAAACTGAGGCCGGAGAGGGGCCCTTCTGACTCTCCAATTGGTATTTCCTTGTGGAGTGTTCTGGGAGATACCATTGCTACTCAGTTGGGTAGAAATGTCTAAATGTGGAAGAAGTCAGAGTGCCCGAAGTGAGGTTATATGTTGGGTCTAGTGTGTTGGAACTAGACGGTCAGTCATCATTAGCTGTCCTCATTCATCTGTTACCCATCAGGATTGTATAGGTTTATTGTGGTACTGTCTTCTTCCTTAGCCGCTGAGCTCAAAACCCCAGTCTTTATGATTCCTCCCCTGATTTGGTCCCCACACAGAGCTGGGCCAGGCAATGTTGATTCTGCCTCCTCACCATCTGTCCCTGACCTTCTCTTGAGTCTAGCTTTTATCACTGTCATCCTGGGAATTGCCATAATCTTTATGACCTTCTGCCTCCACTCCTCCAAGTAGCCAGGGATGTGCCACATCTGAGCCCCAACCATGTCCTTCCCCACTCAGCTTAAAATTGGTGTGGATTGTTTTCCTTTTCCATTAGGATACTTCAGACTTTGTTTCTTTACAGTATTGTCTCCCTTGCTAGGTTATAAGCACTATGGTATAATCATCTTTATTTTTACCGTGTTTTGTTAGTCTCTTGTATTGTTTATATTCAACATGTACTTGTTAGAGGGAAGACAAAAAAAAAAAAAACCCTGTTAATTAAATAATTAATCTGTTTGCAGACCATGTGGTAGGCCTTGTTGAAGCTGTTGGGTAAATAGTGAACAAAACCATTCTTTGCTCCATGGAGTATATATTCCAGAGCTAAGCTGATGAATACCATAGCCACCACTCATAGGTGGTGACCGAGCACTTGAAATGTGATGAGCCTGAATTGGGATACACTTAAGTGTAACATGCACACAAGATTTCATATTTAGTACCAAAAAAGGTATAATATCTTATTAATAACTTTTTATTGATTTCACTTTGAAATACTCATGTTTTGGCTATATGAGGTTAAACAAAAAAACACCATGAGTAATTTTCCCCATTTCTTTTTATTTCCTTTAGTATGGCTACTAGAAAATTCAAAATTATGTTTATGTCTCACATTATATTTCTATTGGATGACTCTGCTCTAGAAGGAGAGGCAGAGGAAATGAACAAATAAAAATGTATTTATATATGTTCAACAATGGTGAGAGGCACAAAGAGAAGTAAAGCAGGGAAGGGGGCAGAGCCCAGTGTGGGGTGGCAGTTGCTGTTTTTCCATGGGCTGCTCAGGGAAGACCTCTTTGGGGACATTTGGGCAGAAATCTGAAAGAAGTGAGGGAGGGAGCTCTGCTGCTATCTGGGGTGACATTAAGCACAGCAGAGGGAACCACAGATGTCATCTTTCTGACTCAAGGACATGCCTTGTATGTCTTCTGAGGAGCTAAGAGGGAATGAGCCAGGGAAGCATTGTACAGAACAAAGTCTTAGCAACAGCCTGAGCCCAAACCATGTAGTAAGTAGGGAATCTGTGGGGAAGCCCTGGATCTTATTGTAGGTTGAGGAATCACAGAGTTTTTAGCACAGGATGACATGACCTGGCTTTGTAGGGTCACTGTGACTGCTCTGTGGGTAAGGCATCATAGAAAGGAGGGACAAGCAGCTGCGGAACTGGGAGGAGGCAGCAGGTGAAAGGTCATGCTTTCTCAGAGTAGGTGAGAGTCAGTGGGGTGGTGAGTGGTGGTCAGATCCTGGAAACAGGTCAAAGGTAGGGCTAATGGGAGAGGCATTTTGTTACTGGGATAGGCAACGTAAGTGGGAACAGAGTCAAGGAGGACTGTGAGGTTTATGGCTTTGGCGACTAGGAAGAATGAAGTTGCCTTTCCCTGAGTGGAGAAGACAAAAAAGCAGAGGGTTGGCAGGCAGCTGGAATTGAGAGCTCTGTCTTAAGCATCTTCAACTTGAGATTGTTTTTAGATGTCCAAGTCGAGATGTCAAGTTGGCATTTGTATATTTTCATCTAGAGTTCAGGTGGGAAATCCAAGCCAGACACAAAAATTTTGTAATGAAAATGGTCACCAAAGGTCAGCCCCAGAGCTGGGACATATAGTATAATACCAGTCAACATTAAGACTATTTGGAATTTGTGGCCACTAATTTACATTGAGACCAATTTTAGCACCGTGTTGTGTGTTTCTCCTGCATTATTCAGCTTCTCTCCTCACCAGGACCATCAACAAGAACCACATCTTCCTCAGTTTTGTGTCCCAGGCTCTGGGCTCGGGGTCTGGCCCTAGTAGACATGCCCTAAATGTCTGTGGAACAGAAGGATCAGTGTAGATTGTCTGTCAACCTGTATGGTCAGTTTTATGTGTAGCTTGAAGAACCAGTCTTAATATTTTCTAGGAATCATTAAGGCCATCTGTGTATCATGCTTCATCTCCTGGGTACTCAAATATTGGCAAGCCACGAACTTATTTAGTGTCTTCTGATTGTGGACTTTTCTCTTAGCTCCACTGGAGTCACATGCTGGTCTCTGTAGAAGAGTTGCTTTATGCTTGGTTTGGGGAGAAGTGTATGAAACACAGTGAAGTTGCCACTGCAGTAGCTTGATGAGGTGGGCGCCGTCTTTCTTTGAGGTCATGTGGTCTTAGTGGCCAGTAGTCAGCAGCTCTGCACAAATGCATGGTCTTGGGAACGTGTATGTATTGGGGAAAATATTACTTGAAGCCATCAGTGACTAAAGAGTGACACAACACCTCTTCCGCTCTTGGGAGTGGATGGCTTTCCTCTGAAGACAGCCATCACTACTGTCTCTGTGCCCATGTCCCAGTCGACATGCCTCTATGGGTGCCAACAAACTCTGAATGATTTTCATATAGGACCATACTATTGGATGAGAAGATGTTGAGACAACACCACCTCAAAACCAACGAAATCATCAAATATTTGCCTCACCTTTTCCATATTGCTTAGATTTAAAGTGCATGGGAGAGTCTAGGAAGATGTGTTCTAGCAGACATTTTTGAATTCTTTAATATTTGCTTTAATGAACATGGGACTCAGAATGGAGGATTTTTAATTTTAAAGTTTTAAATTGAATTACACATCTTTTCACTTGACCAGGTATTTTTTGCTTACCTCGTTTCTTGGGTGAACTTTCATGAGGGTAGCTCTTGTGTGTAGAGGTTGTGCATTGTTTCTGATGATCTTCAGTGTGGACATAGTAGCAAATACATAGGTGATCACGAAAGTGTGAATTAAATGTCCTCAGAATGTAGACGTGGTAGTGGGGCTGAAGAACTCAGCACATTTAGGTCATTGAAATGAATTCACGAAAAGAGAACTAAGAGGTGTAAAGCAGTCACTGTGAACTGGCAGTGCCCCTGGGTACTCTGCAAATTCTTCTGTTGTCTCCCCTCAGGAGTTCCTAGAAGGTGGATCTCCATGTTACATGGAAGTACCCAAGCACAGAGAGGTTGCAAGGCTTGCTCAGAGTAGCATGGTTCATTGTGGGTAGAGCAAGGATTTTGTTTCCCAAATTCTCTATTACATAGACTACATTAAACCTTTTCAAAACTGCCTGCCTCCTTTCCTTCCCCCCTCCTCCTTTCCCTCCTTCCATCCCTCCTTTATTCTCTCCTTCCTTTCCACCTATTACCCTATCCCCTCCCTCCCCCTTCCCTTGCTTTCCCTTTCCTTCCCTTTCTTTTTTCTTTTATTGTGTTAGGACTTTGTTTAACCAAGAGATAGCACGAGATGGTGAAGAGAGCCTGGTTTTAGAGTTTGGAAATGTGAGTTTGCCTCTTAACATGAACCCCAATTTTTGGAAACACACTTAATCCTTCAATATAACCTGCTCCTCTGTAAAATGGGACTAAGGACACCTGCTCTATCTATTCTTTTATGTTGTTGTAAATACTGAAATAAGTGATGCATTTAAAAGTTTTTTATGGGCTCCTGGGTGCCTCAGTGGGTTAAACCTCTGCCTTCAGCTCAGGTCATGATCTCAGTGTCCTGGGATTGAGCCCCATACCAGGCTCTCTGCTCAGCAGGGAGCTTGCTTCCCATTCTCTCTCTGCCTGTCTCTCTGTCTACTTGTGGTCTCTCTGTCAAATAAATAAATAAAATCTTTAATAAATAAATAAGTAAATCAAAGTGCTTTATGAGTTGTTAAAGATAGATGGGAGCACCTGACATAGATAGGAGGAAAGTGCTGGCAGGTAGTGAAAGCACCATGATTTGGGGTTGCCTTCCAGGATGGAGAGCTAGGACAGCATCCTCATGAATTGGAGCAATGCGCAGGTAGGATGGACAGTCTGCACCTTCAGCCAGGATCTCTTTCCTGAGTTCAGGCTTGTAGAATGTGCCCTGGAGAATGGGAGCACAGCCTTGCAGGTGGCACTCTCGGGACATCCCACAGGTACCTCAGTCTACTGTGTCCAAACAGTGCTGTCTCCGAAGGGAAGGGATGGGGAGTCACAGACACTGGCCTGACTTCACAGACCAGTTGGCTCGCTGGCCTTCAGCGGAAAGAGTCCCAGGCTCCTGCAGGGCTTTTGGCATCACACAGACACACCAGGGTCATCCCATATGATGTAGTGTGCTCTGGAAAGACTAAAAAAAAAAAGAAAAGAAAAATATAATGGAACATTTTAAGTGAAGGTTACAATTCTCTCCTCAGTTTATTCCTAGGTTAAACTGCCTTGGGCCAACTTGAGTTGTGCAGAACATATAGTCAGGCTTGGATTTTCATTTGCAATTGAGAACTCCAACCAACTGTCATTTGTATTTTTTTATATAATTACATTTTTGTTTTCATTTTTATTTATTTTTTCTTATTTTATATATTTTTAGTTAATTAATTAATTATTTTATTGTGTTATGTTAGTCACCGTACAGCAGGTCATTGGTTTTTGATGTAGTATTCCATGATTCATTATTTGTGCATAATTTATTTTTTGTTATTTTTATCTTTTTAATTAATTAAGTAATTAATTAATTGTGTTATGTTAGTCTCCATACAGCAGGTCATTAGTTTTTGATGTAGTGTTCCATGATTCATTGTTTGTGCATAACACCCAGGGCTCCTTATTTTTCAAGCTGAAGTTCCCAAATGCACATAGCTGACATGTGTAGTTGAAGTTTGACAAATATATACACAAATGTAACCAACACTCGCATCAAGATACAGAGCACTTCCATCAGCTCCAAAAGCTCCCTGTCTCCAGTCAGTCGGTCCCCATGCCTCAGTGGTAGCAACTGGTTTGATTTCTATCACATGGGCAGTACTCTTTAGGATTTGGCTTTTTCTGCTCAGCACGATGCCTTTGAGACTCCTCCATGTTGTTGCGTGCATGAACTGTCAGTTCCTTTATATCCCTGGGTAGTGCTCCATGGTATGTTCCATGCTCTCACAGCTCGTGGACCCATTCTCTTACTAATTGTGCCATGGCCAATTTTTAGCTGTTATGAACAAAGCTTCAGTAAATATTCTTGGCCAAGTCTTTGTGTGGACTGTGTTTTCATTTATCTGAGCAGATACTTAGAAGTAGAATTGCTGGGTCTTAGGAAGGTACACACAAGTAGCAAGTACAAAAACAAAAAACAAAAAACCACCATGTATCCACACTAGTTACAGCAACTACCCGCATCCAAAGCCAACTGCAGACATTGTGTTGTTCTGCCACAAAATACTTCATTATGCATCTCAGAAAAGGCTAATGCATTTTAACAGCTAACAAAATTAAATAATTCCATATTTATCCTCTAATATCCAGAAAATTTACCCAATGGTCTTTTCTAAAAAGTCTTTTTACAGTGAATGTCTTCAAATCAGAATGGAAACAGTGTCCACTCACTAATTTTACCATTTTGAGTTGAAAGTCCCTTCATTTTGTTATGACTTCTGACTTAAATCAGAAGGCAAGGGTGCCTGTGGGAATATCTTTGATTTGTTGTTTTTGTAGTCAGGCAGAGTTAAAGATGGAGCTTAGTTTTTGTTTCATTTTGTTTTGTTTTTGTTTTAGAGAGAGAGAGAACAAGTGAGGCAGGGGTGGGTATACAGAGGGAGAGGGAGAGAACCTCAAGCAGACTCCATACTCAGTGTGGAGCCTGACACGGGGCTTGATAGCACGACCCTGAGATGATGACCTGAGCCAAAATCAAGAGTCGGACGTTCAAACGACTGAGCTACCCGGCACCCCAGGTTAGTTGTGTTGTAATTTTCCCCTGGGGGAAAATTTTTTTACATAATTTGTTACATTGATCTCCCTCCAAATTCTATTAGAAAAATTTTCTTAATCCATAACTGAAGTGTTCTTTTTCTTTCCAAAAGCTATGTGTTTAGATTGGATGGGATATTTTAACACATGCCAAAGGGACAGCACAATTGTCATGGGGGGTGAGTAGGAAGTGTTGTAGCTATAATTTGTTCCAGGACTTCCAGTGAGTGACAAGAAGAGGCCTATTCCCCACTCCCCCGATCCCGTTCCATCACAGCTGAAATGTATAATCAGCTTCTGTGTATATGCACACTTAATATACAAAGTGATTCTGTGGACTCCATATCAGTAAGATTATGTGCTTTCCCAGCACTGGAGATGTGGGGTGTTGAACATTTAATCCCATCAAAGCCTATATGTAGAGTGGGACTTTTTGGGAAAGACCAAGGACTTGATGGGCCTGTGGATGTTAGACATGCACTACCAGAGAGTGGAGGGGTTCTTATTTGCGAGTTCAGTAGAGTGGGTGCCAATTGCATTTCTCCAAGACACACAACAGCATTAGAGTTATGGATGGAAGATGTTGGAGAACAAAAGACATGTTGATTCCTGCTCCTACCTCCAGAGACCGAATTTCTTTTTTTTTTAAGATTTTATTTATTTATTTGAGAGACAGAGATCACAAGTAGGCAGAGAAGCAGGCAGAGAGAGAGGAGGAGGCAGGCTCCCTGCTGAGCAGAGAGCCCGATTCGGGGCTCGATCCCAGGACCCTGAGATCATGACCTGAGCTGAAGGCAGAGGCTTAAACACACTGAGCCACCCAGACGGCCCCCCCCCAGAGACCTAATTTAATCAGGCGAATGTATAGAAAATACACATTATACTTGGTTAATTTCATTCTTTTTCTTTTTTATCAGATGATTTCATGCAAATAGTAGAAATCAAAATGGTAAAGAAGAGCTTATAATGAAAAGCACATATCCTCTGATTCCTGTTGAATTGTTTTCTTCTTAGTTCTTGGTCTTCCTGGCATGATCTCTATAAACCTAAAAATCATGCTTATGTTGCTATTTCATAATTAATGAATTAATTATTCATTCATTCATTCATTCATTGATTCATTCAATGAATGATTGAATGAATGAATAATTAATGAATTAATTTTAAACATTCTTCCTCTGCTCTGAATGATTGGGGTTTCTCTCACTTATGCTACCATTACCTTTTATTTCTTGATGTTTCTTATATTTGTTTCTTGATATTTCTTATATTATTTTTGGCTTGGTTTTTTTGTTGGTGGTCATATTTCAACCTTAAGGAATATATAGAGACCTTTGAGTCTCATTCCATCAATTTTTGCTATTCCTTCTTAATTCTGACTGTGCAAATGTACATATCGATGCCCCTGCCTTCCCTCTACCCTTCCTTCCACTTTCTTTATCTCCCATCTGTCCCTAGGGTGCCTTTATCTTACATATCCAAGCTTGAGGCCACTCACAGGCTGTTCTGCAAACATATTTGAGCCTCTTCAGTTTTGTTCAGAAGTTGACTCTAATGTTGAAAATCAATAAGCAGCCCTTAAGTAATTATGATGGAACATATTGTCTGTGCTCCCTCTCCTTTTTTAGAACTTCACTGAAATCTGTAGGTGGCTGATTGTTCTCCTCCTTTTCTCTTTACTTTTATAAATTAATTGCACTTTTATTACTTCACTGTCATTTTGAAGTAGTCTTGGGAAGGAGGAGAGGCTGCTAAGTGTTTGCTTAGTCTGTCATCAGGATTTGCTAGTCAGGGCCATGGGGACCCTGGAGTGGGTGCAGAGATGAAGAGCCCTCCAGCGTGCAACATGAACCCAGAGCACCCTCTCAGTCAGACAGATACAGATCTGAATCCTTCTACCACTTCTTACCTCATGCTTGTTACCCAGTCTTTGAGCCTCAGAGGTCAAAATGAGTCCAGAAGAGAGTGGGACATTGCTGTACATGAACATTGTCTATCCTCAAGAAAGTTGACATTTCTGGAAAGTCTGCCTTGACTTTCACTTCACCTCTGTGGATAGAGCCATTGAGGGGAAGGCAAACCATGCCATGGACCCTGTCCTCACTGTCTTAGATCCATCCCAGGTTCCATAATTCCAGGTATCATTGATGGCCCACTGAGAGACACACCCTCTCATGGACTTCAGGTTTCTACATTTTTCTTGGCTTGATTGCCCTCTCTGCTTCTAGGGTTGTCTCTTTGACAGAGTAAACAGGGTTAAGAATATCCTGAATACAGAATTCAATGAGAAGAATAAATGAATTTGTATAAAAACTCAGTATATTCAGCACTGTTGGCTATGGTGTACCCTAGCAGCTAATGAGAGTCGTCATCAACATATGAAGTCTCTCTATTCCCTTCTTTCCTCAATTATGCAATTCTTAAAAAAATCTTTATGGAGTAGAAAAAAATAACTAGACATATATGCTGCACTAAAGGCCATGCTGTTCAGAAGTCTTACCCAACCACTTCATTTCTTAGAATTTGAGTTTCTGAGGACAGTGGGAGTGTGGGGAACTGCACCCAGGATCAGTGTGGTGTCTATAGCAGCTCTGAGCCTGGTACCAGGCACCCATGGAAGTTTTGGGTTTGGATTTGGATGACATCATTTATGGCAGCCGTAAAGCCTTAGAGGAGGAGCGAGGCTGTGATTGGAGGAAGAGATGCTAAATATCGCTTCCTAGGCTGTAGGCAGACTAGTAGACAGACTACCATAATGCAGTATGGCTGGGGGTGGGGATGGCCAAGTCTTGTTGCCTTCTTTGTTGGACTCCACATGCTTGTTGAGTGACTTAGATCCAGGAGGCCTGGCATCCATTGAAGCATGCCAGTCTCCCTGTGGTAGCCCATGGAGGGCACAGCCACAGACCCGCACATTGCCCCTACTCAGGGGCTGCATTTGCTTGAGTTTTGGGCATTTGGCTAGTGTTCCCTTCTCTCCATCTGCCTTTCTGTGTTTCTGGCATACTAAATTGTAAGAACTTCTTTTTCTTCTGTAATGTAGCATATCATGATGTTCTGTTAATATCTGCTCCAGTAAACAGATTAAATTAGTAAAATAAATAAATGAAATGTCATCTGTATGGTGGAGATAGAGAGTGCTTACCAAATATTTCATGTGTTCATGCACATTTCCCAGCCTCCCCTGCAGTTAGGTCAAGATCATGTAAGCAGGTCAGGCCAATAGGTTGTGGGAGGAAGGGTATGTGTCACTGCCAGTCCAAGGCACTTAAAAACTAATATACCTCCATATCTCCTGCCTCCTCTGGGGACCATGGAGGCCTCATGTTGAGACATGGCATCACCAAATGGACAGAGCCTGCTCTCTAAGGTATTTGATGGACCAAGATTCTGATGACCAGCAGGGGACTTTCTGTGATAAAGAAAGAAACTTTTGTTGGGTGAAGTCACTGAGGTTTTGGGGTCTTTTATTACAGCAACATACTCTAGTATTGCTTTGACTAATAGTTTCTGGGAGCTCAAAGTGACCCAGGGATCTGTTATACCCCACCCTTGGCTTTGCAGCTGAAGAAGCAGGCTTGGAGGGTGCATGGGCAGATAGTGGTAGAGTCTGGCTAGGACCTGAGGTTCCTATGCTAGGGCTCCTGGCCTTCTTCTGCCATCTGGCCCCTCATTTAGTAGAAGGTATCATGGAAAGATCTCTAGACGCACAGTAGAATCATAGTTTATACCCTATGATTTTATATTGTCAGGCATGTTTACAAAGTGGTTTTAAAAAGTGACTGTTAATTGCATAGTTCTCTGGTGTTCACAATGAGTCTTGGAAGCATTTATGAGATAGCCACAGCCTTTAAAATTTTTTATTTAATACATGCTTGCCAGAAGCTAGTTAGCGTCTGGATAACTTCCAAAGGTTTGCTGATGCTGTAGTGGACTTGGTCTGTGGTGGAGCCAGGGTTAGATGTAATGAAATGGTTTCCTGTAACTGCAACTGGCCATTAATTGGCAGGGTTTACTGAACTGACAGTGTACTTAAGCCTACCACAGACGGTGGGGTCAGGCTGGGTCAGGCCAGGGGAAGGAAGAGAGGGAGGAGGTGAGATGGGCAGAGCACTTCCTGCCCATTTTTTTCTGAGAGGCTTTGTGATGATGATAATATGCAAGCTTCTCCCCCTTTCCCTGTGTGAAGGAAGGGGAACAGAATTTACCTGGAGATCTGCTTCCTTGATGGCCTCAATTGCTCCCTTGCTGATAGGACCTGCACCTGCTTTGCTCCCTGGTGGGAGGGCAGCCTTCTACACCTGCAAGAGTCAGGTCTAAGAGCCATGAGGAAATAAGTAAGAGCTGCCAAGCATGTGGAAGAACCACTGCAGGGAGGCAAAGCGTTTCCCCAAAGTGGAAATGGTTTGTGTTTCTAGTCTGTTACACAGACACTCCTTGGAGGATTAATTGCCATTTTTTTTTTAGAAGAAAGGAAACAGTGCTTTTAATAAAATGAGTTAGTGATCTTTCTTCATTCAAAATTTATTTTAATTTTAAACAAATTAAAATTTTATTGTAAGAACTTAATTTTTCAAGAAGTTTCTTTTTCCCAGAGTAAAATGCCTTTGTTCTCAGTGTCTTTTGTTGGGACGCTTAAATGGACCTAATGAATTAACAAACACTCCTGGTTATATCCTTCTACGAAGCTGGAAGTCAGATGGCCTTGTCTTTACTCATTTGGAAGAAATGTGCCCTGTGGTTTATGAAATAACTGAGCAATCACGGAGTGCCTCTGCCCGACATCTCCGCACTGGCCCTTTGTAACCCTTGAGATTCCACACTGACACTGCGGCATTAACCGGGCTAGTTAATCGGTCTGCCATCTGGGAATGGACAGCAGGAATTCCCTCCTCCGCGTAGATCAGATTAGCCAGCCAGTCACTGGACCAGGCCCTGACAGAACAGAGCCCAGAGCAGGTATATTTTATACTGGGATAGAAGGTCTGACATGGGCTCTGTTTGAGAGTCCCTTTGAGATTGGGGAAGGCTCAGAAGGAGTTAGAACTGCGAGATGCCAGCAGAGAGCCTGGTAACCTGCAGAGGCAGGTGTGGGGACCTCAAGAGGTGGGGGGAAAGGAAGGGTATATAGAGTATCAATCTCAAAGCTAGAGGGGGCCTCCCAAGATTAAAAAAAAATCTCCTTTTTATTTATTATTGGAATTTTTATTAATAAGGAAAAGGACAAATATACTAAATCAAAACTGTTGGATTCATTTATTTCAAAATCATGAACTTCATGTCAGGACTGTCCTGGGCAAACTTGAAGGGGATGAAAGGGCAAAGGGAGAGAGGGAGAGGTTTACAATTTTAATAAGTGCCTTAACTCTTGCAGAAGAGTCCAGAAGGTGGGCTAATTCTTACGTGAATAACTAGGATGCTCTAGAGGGTAAGAAATAAAAACATCAAGGCAGATCCATGGGAATACTTGTACCTCAGTGGGAGGCAGGAAAAAGGAAAGACTTCCTGAAGAGGGGTACCTTTTGATCTGATTCTTGAAGATGAACAGATTTTTTTAAGTGGATTGAAACCAAGGTCTGGGAGCCTCCTGGGCAGAGTAATAAGGATAGAAAAGAGGATGTGTTTTCTCAACCCCACGTCAAGACCTGTGGGAGGCCAGGGAGGAAGATAGTAGTTCTACTTCCACTGTTCCTAACCGTGTGGTTCCAGAACATCACCTCTTATTCCTGGCAACCCTTGGGAAAATGCTTTTCTTGTCTGTTGCCAATATGGGGAAACTGAGAACCCAAAAAGATGTTAAGTAACTTGCTTACTTAACAGGTGGCACATAGTGGAAGATAAATTCAAACCTAGGCAGCATCAACCCAGAGCTGGGTCCCGTAACTAGGACAGCAGATGGCACACAGCCTTGGCATTGAAACAAGGCACCCAGGTGCCATGGGAAGAGTAGGGGAAATTAGGACCATCTTAGAAAATCTGGTATCCATGCTTACTAGAACTTGGGGCATTGAAGGAACGGGGAACTAGTAAGGTTTCAGTTAGGATATGTGGAAGGATAGCTGGGACATTATAGTAGGCATTAGCCCCCTGTGGCATTGAGAACTTCAAATATGGCTTATCCAAGTTGAGATATAGTCCAGGTGTAAAATACACTCTGGATTTCAAAGATCTAGTATGAAAAAAAAGGATGCAAAATATATCATTAATAATTTTTATATTGCAAACAAATTGAAATGTATCTAAAATTACATTTTAAATAAAATATACAATTAAAATTAGTTTTATTTTTTTACTTTTTAAAAATGTGACTACCGGGGGCGCCTGGGTGGCTCAGTCAGTTAAGCCTCTGCCTTCGGCTCAGGTCATGATCTCAGGGTCCTGGGATCAATTCCCCGCATTGGGCTCTCTGCTCAGCAGGGAGTCTGCTTCCCTCTCTCTCTGCCTGCCTCTCTGCCTACTTGTGATCTCTCTCTGTCAAATAAATAAAATCTTAAAAAAAATGTGACTACCAGAATACTTAAATATTAATACTTAAATATAGTTCATAATGTGTTTTTATTGGACAACACTGGTTTGGAATGCTAAGTTAAAAAGTTTAGAATTTATGAGACCAAAAAGTAACTTTCTTCCTCAATTTCATTTGGGGCTAATGCTTTTCTATATGACACTTTCAGATATCTGAAGGATTCAGCTAATGTCTTAGCTACCTAATTGTATACTGACCTTTGCAGTGAAGTATTGTCACCTCTGTCATGTGAAGGTGATTTCAGAACTCCCTTGCTTTTGGCCTCATTGTAGTGTAAAAGGAACACTGTGTGCTATGCACTGTGTGCTGTCATAGTCCCTGTAGAGAGTTTGCCCATCTCAGGGTAGAAATAACACTTTGATGTTTCTCGGAAGTTAATGATTGACCAAGTATGTCATGACCTTTGAAATAATATGTAACTTTAGAATGGCTTTATATTCATAATTTGTATAATGTGTCTGGCACCGTAAAATTGTAAGTTACCCCATATTTGCCTGCGGGGCTTGCCTTTAGGAATGACCAGGAGAGGTTGATGCTGCAGATAGAAAAAAGGGGAAACGAGAACAAAAAAAAAAAAAAAGCTTTTATTCACTTTTAGATTTGCAGCCTTTCAAAGATATGTAGTTACCAATTTGTAGATTCGGGATACATTCGCTTCATAACCCCCCATTCTTTAACAACAGTTTCTTATGAGGTTTCTGTTGTGGTTTCAAGTTCCTGATCTTATTTACTTTTCCATGGCAATTGTCAGAGCCTCAGCTCTGCTGGGCCATGATCAAGCTTTTTGGCACAAAATCTTGCCCTGACCTTCATTCCTCAGACCTCTGACTGCGGGAAGTATTTCTTTGGCATCAGGTGTGCACAGAATTCAGGACTTAAAAGACAGTAAGAAGGAAGGTTTCTATAGCCATTGTAAAAGCAACTTTCTTCAACTGCAATAATTCGGGCACGAACACTGTCATTTCGCCAGGAGCACAGAGTTGGTGAGTGCTGATGGGCAGCCTGGGGATCAGAGTTCCCCTACTTCCTTGCTGTGCTGCTAGAATGACAATTTCCTTGTTCCATGAACTTCTTCAGATCTTGGTGGCCAGCGGCTGCCTTCCCTCCTCACCAGCTCCTAAAGCCAACAGTTCCCAAGCTGATATATTCATAAGGACATTCATGAAGGACCTGTCTGACTCACAGCTGACTTACAATGAACTCTTTCTCCCAGATGTGAGACTTCTGGTCCAGGGTAGAGATTCTTTTGCTGGAAATTGGAGCAAGCCCTGGGTGCACCCCAAGTCCCTGCCCTCTGCAGCTCACCCTGGCCCCTGCTGGCCTGACTCATAGACTTCTATTCTACATTAACTAGTAATGTGTGTAGGCCTAGGACTCAAGTGCTCTGCCCCAGCTGATTCTTCTCCCCATGCCTCAGGCCAAGGCCAGAGTGCCTAGCTTCTACACGTCTAACCAGATTCTGGGTCCCCACACGTTGACAGGAGTTGTCCAGGAGGTTGGCAGGGTCTTTGATTCTGATCTCCTTTGGAATTAGTTCTGGAATTCAGTTCTCTCCTTGGCCTCTACCAGGCTTCCCCAAATGTTTGTGTGTGGCCAGTCCCTGCAGCTGTGCCAGTTACCCCTGGTTATCTCCCACTGTGTAATGCTTCTCTTGCCCTCTATCTCCTTGCAACCACCAAGGCCCATTCCTCGTTCAGCCTGAGATGGGCTCGGCTGTGACTTTGCCCTTCTGTGACAGGAATATACCTGGAGCCCATGCTTCCTCACTTCCCAGGGCTGCTCCTGGCCCCTGGTTGCAGTTTTGTAATGCTCTTAGAATCCCATCTACAGGATGCCCTACCCCATGGCCCTACTCATCAGTCCTGGAGCCTACCTGAGTGCTCTTGCCAGATCCCTGCCTTGCCCTGAACCAAGGCTCAGGCAAGGTCCCTGTCAGACTGTCTGATGGCTGTGGCTTATGTCGCCCCCTAAGCTGCATTTCTGGACTCCAAGAGGAGCTGAAGTTCCCCAGGCCCTGGGCTTTTGCCACGTGGCCTTGCCCTCTCCCTTTCTTTCCTGCCTTCTCCTTCTGGGTTGTCTCCCTCACAACCAGGTTTATACAACTGGGTGGGTCCAGAACCATATTCTAGAAGCTTCTGTTCCTATGAGAGCATAAACAACATCTGTGTGTAGTCCCAAAGTAGACCGTAATGGCCCATACTGTCTGCTGTGCTTCGGGTATGTGTGGCAAGAGAGGGAGAGAAAATTCTAAAATTCATTGTTGACTATATGTTTGATCCTCCTTCCTTCACACAGTGTTTATTCATTTTACATGAACCTCAGAGCAAAAGCATGGGGGTGGAATGTAATGCCAGATGCTCAATTGTAATATATGTCTTGTTGAAAATACAAGAACCAAGGAGTTCATCACTGTCGGTTTGCTGTGTAACCAAAGAATCCTCACCTGACATGTGACCTTGGGCGTGTTCCTTCATCTTTCATGTCTCTGCTTTTCCCATTGTGCAGTAAGAATGACGGGGGTGCCTGTGTGGGGGCTACATGGATTAATACATGGACAGTCCTGCAGACAGTGCCTGGGACATAGAAAGGACTCAGGAGAGCAATTGGTGGCGTGCTCCTGGCTGGTTTGTCTGGTGCAGGAATTAAATCATTATAGTTACATTTATATTTTCCAATCTGTTTAACACATTTGAATGGTTTTATGACTTGGTTTTTCCTAAAGCAAGGCGCTTTCTTTTTTGTTGTTGTTGTTAGACGAATCTCTATAAGTAGAGAGAGCTGCAAGTGCTTGTTTTATGGTCAGTCCTTCATTATTTGGACCTTTTTTAAAAAAAAGTTTTAATTTAGATTCCACTTAGTTAAATTTTTGTTTCTTAAATTTCACGTGTAAGTGAAATCATAAGATATTTATCTTTCCGGAAAATGTTAATTATTTGGACCTTTGTTTGCTGTCTCTCTTCATTTTCTATATTCACTAGAGTACTGACCCGCCATGGCCAAAGGAAACTCTTACATGCCAGGATGTTTTTTCCTTAGATTTGGACACTCTGATGCTTTTTTATTTAAAAAAGTTGTTCCATATAGTTTCTATTTCCCTGCATACCTTCTGTAGGACTGTTCAGTAGGTTCTTTTCTTTCTGATTATAGAAACGAAGTATTTCTATACGAAGTAGAAAATGGTTCAGTAGGCCCATGAAGAGTGGATTTATGAGAAAAATCACACTTTTTGCTTTGACAGCCTAAGTATGACAGGGAAGCTTTTAAATACAGAGTAGAAACTCTGTGCACATGCAGGTACCCCAGCAGGACTAATTGACCTTAGATGCAGCCACTGAGAGTGTTTGTTTTCTTCTGGAGAAACATTTCTGTCTCGAAGGTGGTTTCCAAATCTTGCATATCACAGTCCCATAGCTAGCAGAGCTTCCGTCCTGAGCTGTATCTCCGTGCATTGCATGGGGCAGTCCCCATCCTCTAATTCCTTTACTCTGATGGCACTCTCCTCTAATGTGTCATTAAAGGTCTCAGCATTGCTGATGTGCTCAAAAACCACCTGACACAGAGGTGATTCTGGTTCACTGTTTCCATTTATTAAAAATGCCAAAGGATGCCTCCATTGGAAAAGCTTTACTCTGAGAAGCCTGGCTCTGGAACTGGCATTATTATACCTTAGTCTCATCTCTGAAGTAGAGAGAAAATATTCTAGAATGAATGATAGGTTTAAGGGCTAAAATAGAACTTAAAAAATCAGTCCTGAATTCAAGTATAACCTTCTCAATTTATAAATGAGGAATCTAAGTCCCCAGGAGTTAAGCATGTTACATAAAGCAACATAGTTAAGTGATCCCTGGCAGTTTCATCCTGTTTCCTCAATCATAACAGTGTGTCTCTTGTTTAGTCTTTGTTTTGCAGTGCAGTTAGGCATTCAGTTAAATGTCAGGAGAGCTACACTCCACAACCCCCACCTATTTTCAAGAGAATATTTAAATTCACTGTTTATTGTTTAAATACAAATAACCATGATTTAAAATAAATCTGTTTTTTAAGGGATTTGATTTTGAAAATTGAGGAATGAATTTGCATCCTTTGTTATGAAATTCATGCATATTCGTATGGGATATTATAGCCTAACTGGGTATGTTGTACAGATGCCAACAGCTGACTGACTTCTGCTTCTTGAAAGTGGAACAGAGGTACTTCTCCCTATTCCTTCTGCTAAATACAACTAAAAATACTGGGCACTATATCTAGACAAAGGGAAGAAGACCATGAAAGGTGGATAGAAGAGGCAGACTGGCTAAGTACCTCTGGAACTGAGGAATGAAATAGTGGAGAGTCCCCTGGGTTTTCTTTGTGCCTCATATAAATCTGAGATTTAGAGGTAAAAAATCTGGCAGCCTGGAAATGCAATGGTCAGGGACAAAAAAAAAAAAAAAAAAAAGCAACCAAAAAACACCTCAAACTCCCCCTGCCCAGACAAACAAAAACCACACAACAAAACCAGAGCACCAGGAAAAGAGTAGCTGAACAAGACGGAAAACTCTTAGACAATAACTGCTATCCTTGATCCAAACACCACAGAAAAATATCTGTGGCTCCCACCCCCATCCAGAGAAGGCCAAGTAGGGAGCTAGAGCTTTTATCTTCAGTGGTTACTAAGAAGCTCCCACCTTTCTTATTGTGTAAGTGGGGCCTTTTGGGGAGCTAGACATTTACATATACTGGCAAAAACAAAGTGCTCCTCTCCATCCCTGCCAGGGTGGTGTCAATGAAGAACTAGTGAAGAATCAAAACTTTCACCATTGCCCAGAAATAATGAGGCCATCCCCTCTATAGAGTCACTGAAGATCACTTCAGGAGCTGCAGTTCTTACCCAGCAATAATGAGGAGCCTCCTCTTCAGGTGTCAGCAGAAGCTCGTGGGGAACCTGAACTTCTCCCTCTGACAGAAGTAATGTCACATTGGTATCAGAGGAAGCCAGCTAAAATAGGCATAAATAAGATCCAAAGGCTTAGAATATAATACAAAAATGTACAGGCTTCGGTTAAAAAAAATGCATACCAAGAACCAGAAACATCTCAAACTGAATGAAAAAGGACAATCATTAGATGCCAACACTGACATGACAGATATGGTAGAATTATCAGGCAATATTTTGAAGCAGCTGTGATAAAAATGGTCCACTGAGCAATTTTGAGCATGCTAAAAACAAACAAGCAAACAAAAACCCTCAACAAAACAAAAACCCTCAACAAAAAAGTCAAAAATTTCAGCAAAGAAATAGAAGATATGATGAAGAACCAAATGGAAATTTTTGAGCTGAAAAATACAGTAACTCAAGACCAGAAGGTATAGAGGAATAGAGTAAATAGAGGAATAGAGGAAAGAATTAAAGAGCTAGAAGATAGAATAGATAACAAATGTGAAAAACAGAGAGAAAGTTAAATGGAACAACAAAAAACGATGAACAAAGCCTTAGTGGTCTGTGGGACTATAATATGGGATCTAACATTCATGTTATCACAGTTTCTGATAGGAGAAAGAGAGCTGAAAAAGTACTGGAGGAAATAATGGTAGAAAACTTGCTGAAGTTGTCAAGAGACAAACCTACAGATTTAAGAAGCTGATAGAATTTTAAACAGGATAAACTCAAACCCACACCAAGATGCATCATAACCAAACTTCTAAACTAAAGAAAATAAAAATCTTGAAAACAGCCAGAGGAAAATGACACATTGCAAACAAGGAAAAAATGAGAATGATAGCAGATTTCTCAACAGAAACTATGTAGAAACTACACAGAACTTTACAGAAACTATGTAGACTAGAAAGAAGCAGCACATTATTTTCAGGTGCTGAAAGGAAAGAACTGTAACCCAGAATCTAATACACAGTGAAAACAGCCTTCGGGAATGAAGGGAAAATCAAGACATTCTCAGGTGAAGAAAAACTAAGAATCTGTTGCCATCAGACCTTTGCTAAAAGACTGGGTAAAGAAAGTTCTTTAAGCAGGAATGAAATGGTAAAAGAAGCAAACTTAAAACATCAGAAAAGAAGAATTTGACAAGCAAAAATAGGAGTAAATATAATAGGTTATTTTATCCTCTTATAAATATGTTTTTAAAATTATCCTCAATAGTTGAAGCAAAATTATACCACTATCTGATGGGACACTAAATGTATGTGGAGGAAATATTTCATATAATTGTATTGTAAATGGGGTAAAAGAACTTAAAGGGAGATAAGATTAATATATTTCACCTGAACTGGTAAAATGACTACATCAGTAAAGAGTAGTAAATTTTGTATATGTAAGATGTCATATCTACTTAACCACTAAAAAAGTTTTATGTTCATATAACTGTTAAGATAACATTCCAAAACATTAGATAAATCAAAATGAAATTCTGAAAAATGGTCAAGTAACCCATAGGAAAGCAGGACAAGGAAAATAGAGGAATGAGAGAATAAACAGAAAAAAAATAAAATAGCAAATTTAAACCCTAACATATCAATAATTACATTAAGTATAAATGTCCTAAATATACCAATTAAAGACACAAACTAGCAAAGTAGATAAAAAGACATGTTCCAAAGATATGCTGTCTATAAGAAACCCACTCTAAACATAATAATATAGGCAGGTTGAAAGTGAAAGTGTGAAAAAAGATATATCATGCTAAAGTCAATTTAAAAAAACAAAAGTGTCTATACTAATAACAGATAAGCCATATTGCAGAGCAAAGAAAACCACCAGAGACAGAGGAAGGCATAAATATATCATTTATATAATGATAAAAGGGTTGATTTTCCAAGAAGACATAACAATCTTAAATGTGTATGTACCAAATAACAGAACAATAACTGGTAGAACTGAAACCAGAAATACACAAGTCACTGCTTGGAGATGGAAACTCTAACAACCTCTCCCAAAAGTTAACAGAAAAACTAGACAGATAATCAGTAAGGGTATAGAAAAAAATCAAGCAGAGAAAGACAATGATCATATGGTTTCACTCATATGTGGAACATAAGGAATAGTGTGAAGGACCACAGGGCAAAGGAGGGAAAACAGAGTGGGAAGGAATCAGAGAGGGACAAAAACCATGAGAAAGTCTAGACTCCAGGAACCAAACTGAGGGTTACATAGGGGAGAAGGGTACAGATGGGAGACGGGGTAACTGGGTGATGGGTATTAAGGAGGACAAGTATGGTGATGAGCACTCGGTGTTATACGCAACTAATGAATCATCATTGAACAGTACATCAAAAGCTTATGATGTACTATACATTGGCTAATTGAATATAATAAAAAAAGAAAAAAATCAACACCACAATCAACCATGGAGAGGCAGTTGGATACTGTGGAAGGAGCCCAGCACCAGGGTGTAAAGAGGCACCTTGGAGAAGAACCCAAGTTTGGAAAATGCCTCCAGATTGGAAATTAGTCACTCTGTCAATCAGCCTGTGCCCTCAGAATGAGTCCTATCTCTTCCCATCAGTGTCTGTAGACCTAGTGTGCAGGGGACCAAAAGAAATCAGAGAGCTTCACAATCAAGGATCCTGAAACTTCATTCAGTCTTCCCTCCATTCTTGTAGTCATTGGCACTGAGGCTGCTCTCCACCCCGGGGTCTGTGTCTTTGGCATTGATAGTGCCTAGCATCAGTGGCCAGACTCTCAGGCTTCATTTCCCAGCAATGTGCTTACATTTTCTGCTCAGAACCTTTGTCCAAGCTTCTGAATTGAATATGTTAAAGCAATCATAATTTGCATATAAAATTTAAAGTTACATTTGCATAAATGGTGTTACCTCTAAAAATATGTAGACCAGATTTTAAACAAGGGCAGAATACACAGCATCTCTAGGACTCCTTTAGAATAAGTGACCCTCTGACAAACTAGATGAATCTAGAAGCAGCAATATGGACTCTTAGCCTTCTAATTTCTTGTCTAATCAACCATCACTGAAAAGTTAATAGCTCAGTGTAAACAACCTTTTAGTGCAGAGGTTGGCAAACTATGGGCCAAATCTGGACTGCCACCTGTTATTGTAAGTGAATTTTTATTGGAACATAGAGGACAGCATCAGAACCATCTGAGAACTTACTAGAAATGAAATTCTCATTCTTCAGACCTATTGATTCAGAAACTCTGGTGGTGGAACTCAACAATGTGCGTTTATTTTTGTTGTTGTTTATTAATGTTTCCTTTTCTATTGTGTTATGTTAGTCATCATATTATAGTCATTAGTTTTTGATGTAATGTTCCATGATTCATTGTTTGCGTATAATACCCAGTGATACGCAAAATCCATCCCCTCCTTAATAGTCATCACCAGGCTCACCCATTCCCTCACCCTCTTCCCTTCTAAAACCCTCAGTTTGTTTCCCGGAGTCTGTAGTTTCTCATGGTTCATCTCCCACTCCAATTTCTCCCCCTTCATTTTTCCCTTCTCCTAATGTCCTCCATGCTATTCCTTATGTTCCACAAATAAGTGAAACCAAATGATAATTAACTTTCTCTGTTTGACTTATTTCACTTAGCATAATCTCCTCCAGTTCCATCCATGTTGATGCAAATGTTGGGTATTCATCCTTTCTGATTGCTGAGTAATATTCCATTGTGTATATGGACCACATCTTCTTTATCCATTCATCTGTTAAAGGACATCTTGACTCCTTCCACAGTTTGGCTATGATGAACATTGCTGCTATGAACACTGGGGTACATATCCCCCTTCTTTTCACTACAGCTGTATCTTTGGGGTAAATACCCAGTAGTGCAATTGCTGTATCATAGGGTAGCTCTATTTTAATTTTTTGAGGAACCTCCACACTGTTTTCCAAAGTAACTGTACAAATTTGCATTCCCACCATCAGCATAAGAGGGTTCCCCTTTCTCCACAACTTCTCTAACATTTGTTGTTTCTTGCCTTGTTGATTTTTGCCATTCTAACTGGCATAAGGTGGTATCTCAGTGTGGTTTTGATTTGAATTTCCGTGATGGCTAATGATGATGAACACTTTTTCATGTGTCTGTTAGCTATTAGATACTTTAGAATAAACCTAACCAAAGAGGTAAAGAATCTATACTCTAGGAACTACAGAACACCCGTGACAGAAATAGAAGAACATACGAAAAGATGGAAAAACATTCCATGCTTATGGATCAGAAAAATAAAACATTGTTAAAATGACTGTGCTGCCCAGAGCAATCTTTACTTTCAACTCCATCCCAATCAAAATACTAATGGCAATTTTCAAAACGTTGGAACAGACAATCCTAAAATTTGTATGGAAACAGAAAAGACCTGAATCACCGAAGAAGTGTTGAAAAAGAAAAACAAAGCTGGGGGCATCACGTTGCTTAATTTCAAGCTATATTACAAAGCTGTGATCACCAAAACAGCATGGGACTGGCACAAAAACAGACACTTAGACCAGTGGAACAGAGTAGAGAGCCCAGATATGGACCCTCAACTCTATGGTCAACTAATCTTTCCTGACAAAGCAGGAAAAAATATCCAATGGAAAAAAGACAGTCTCTTTAGTAAATGGTGCTGGGAAAATTGGACAGCTATATACAGAAAAATGAAACTTGACCATTCTCTTACACCATACACAAAGATAAACTCTAAGTGGATGAAAGACCTCAATGTGAAACAGGAATCTATGAAAATCCCAGAGGAGAATATAGGCAGTAACCTCTTTGACATTGGCCACAGCAACTTCTTTCAAAACATGTCTCCAAAGGCAAGGGAAACAAAAGCGAAAATGAGCTTTGAGGACTTCATCAAGATAAAAAGCTTCTACACAGCCAAATAAACAGTCAACAAAACAACGAGGCAGCCTACAGAATGGGAGAAGATATTTACAAATGACACTATAGACAAAGGGCTGATATCCAAGATCTATAAAGAACTCCTCAAACTCAACACCCGAAAAACAGATAATTAAGCAAAAAAAAAAAAAAAAAAATAGGCAGAAGACATGAGCAGACACTTCTCCAAAGCAATGTGCATTTAAACAAGGTTTCTAGAAAAGTTTGAGAACCACTGGATTATACTGTCCTACCGTGTCCACTGGCTAATATTGTGATAAAGAGCTTTGGTTGCAATTCAGCCAACATCACTTGATGCTGTAGCCATGCACCTGATTCCATGCTGTGTCTGACAGTACATGGGCTCTGGCCTCCCAGGGAAGCAGTCGTGTGACCACTAACCGCAGCAAGGCATGTGGGGTCCTCTAGAGATATATGAGCTCTGCAAGACTGGAACAAGGAGGGCAGAATTAGCAGAGGTGATTTTACTTTTCATGTCTATTTTTTCTAGAGGGAGGGCATAAAATCACACTTGAGACACGGGCTTCAGGAAACAGGGTGTGTTCACCATCCCTAGGAAATAGGGGACAGGCTAGGAGCTAGAGGACAGTCCACAGTGGTGTGCCAAGCAGGCAGGATTGCCACAGCACAGGCGGCAGCGAACAGCTCAGGGAAGGACAAGACTGGTCTGATGGGAACAGAAAAGTGTTGCTTTTCTTCTTTTCTTTGCATGCCTGGGTGTGCTGGGCTGCAGGGTTTGATGAGATGCTTTAGGATCTGGAACCTAACTCTAAAGTCCAGCTGGAAAAGAAGCAGAGAGCAGCATCACTGGAGATTTTCTTATGCTTTGTAAAAATCAAATTTGCCCTCCTGGATGAGAAATGTTATCAGTGTCCAGTGAACAGCTAGGAGTTGAGGGTAATGGGAACTGCTGAACTAGTCCATTATTTAGGTGTATTTGAAGGCTCCATCTCTTAGACCATAGATAGATACAATCTGAAAGTAGCCCCACCAAAGAAGCGGGCAGAGCAGAGAGAAACTGCCTTTCTTCAAAGCTAAAGTAATAAAATCAACAAAAGTCATTTTGAAAAAGCCAAGAACCAAGTGCCAGGGACACCACGATGATGGAGCATGAACCCAGAGACCATGAGGCAGGAACTTCTGGATAAAAGGTTGAATTTAACGTTGTCCAGAGACAGGTTCTGAGTGAGAACATGTTAAATACAAGTGGGGAGGGTCCAGGGCAATGGCTGAACAAGGTCGTTGTCAGGAGGTTATTATGTGTTTATGTGGTTAAAGGGCCAGAGACAGGATGAGATTGCTGTGTTACCCAAATGTGGATAATAAACTTATGCAGCAAATAAAAATGAGATGACCTTTAAAAAAAAGAAAGAAAGAAACCCTGCTTGTGCTTCCTTCTCCCATTCCCAGGCTGATCCCTTTTCCTCCTCCAGTAGCCGGGTGATGTTTTCTTTCACTCCCCTAGCTTTGTGTGTCAATGACAGCATCCTTGCTCAGGCATTAATGGGGATAAACGACCTGGAGCTTCTCGCCCAGACACTCAGCTCCCTCTCCTAGAGTACCGTGTGCCCTGAGTTCAGGTGGTACCCTTTATGCCTGTGTGGAAACGTGCAGACTCTATCTCCCAAGTTGAGAATTCTTTAACTGTGCCTGGTCAGGGATCATGGGGTGAGGTGGCAACAAAGGGGGCCTTGAGGGACTGGAAAGTCTCAGACAGGGATGTAGGTGGTTGAGGTGACTATCAGTTGGCAAGGACTTGGAGCTGTTGGGGCACCAGGCAGGAAGGGGTTCTGTCAATCACAGATAGCTGGCATTCAGGAAACAGTGGAGTTGAAGAATAAAGCACAATCGTGAACTGAGTGGATTGTCAGAATACATCCCAGGAATTATGAGGGTAGGAACCTTCCTATAGTTTCAGGGTGGAAGATGAGCCAGGAAGTCTGGGAAGTAGCTGTGTGGGAAGCAATGGGGAGAGCTGGAAGCCAGGCATTCCTGCTGGGACCCTTGGCACGTTGTCTCCAAGTGGGGATTCCTTTCCAGCATTGCTCGAGGAATTTGCACACTTTCTCAAATCCCAAGAAAAATTGGTAAATCATGAAAATAGAGTGAAGTGTTGTAATTTTTCTGTGAGAAATGAAGTTTAATAATCAATGGAGAGATATTACTGGTTTGAAGGAATCCATTTATGTCAAGCAAAAACAAGAACAAAAAACATGGACACACAATATTGAAAGTGAAGGTCAACATTTCTAGGAAAAGGACCGAGCAGTCAGGAGAGAAGCAGTCATGGTCTAAGTAGTCATTCTTGCTTATGTCTCTATGTTATAACTGTGTATCTACAGCCCTGGCTGCTGTGAACCTAAGTCACTTTTGCAAATAAATATTGAAAGTGTATAGGCATTGGAGTACTTGGGTGACTCAGTCTGTTGAGCCTCTGACTCTTGATTTCAGCTCAGGTCAGGATCTTGGGGTTGTGAGATTGAGCCCTGTGTCGGACTCTGAGCTTAGCATGGAGTCTGCTTGAGATTCTCTCCCTCTGCCCCTCTACTCCCTGTGCACTCTCTCTTTTGCTCTTTTTCTTTCTCAAATAAATAAATAGATTTTTTTTTAAAGTGTATAGGTGTAGTGTACTTTTTTCAAAAACCATGAGTGATATTTCAAGATAAAAGTTTTTGAAACAAAAGTAAGTTCTTAAATTGGCCATTTCAACTTGTAAGTCCATGTGGTACTGTTAACTTTGCTAGGAGATCCAAATATTACATTATTCAAATACTACCACATCATGTTCACCGTTGTTTTCCAGTATTTGAATATTTGGTATAGACTGTAGTTCCTTGTAAATACTACTAAACTAAATACTTGTTTTTGTTAAACATAGTTTTAGATATCTAATAGTAATGCATGGAGAGTATAAAGAATGTTGGAATTTTTTTTAAGATTTTATTTATTTATTTGATCGAGAGAGAGCATGAGCAGGAGAGAGAGGCAGAATAAAGGGAGAAGCAGTCTCCCCACTGAGCAGGGAGCCCCAGGAGCCCAGGATCATGACCTAAGCTGAAGGCAGACGCTTAACCAACTGAGCCACTCAGGTGCCCTGAATGTTGGAAGTTTTTAAAGAGACTTACAGTTTTGAGATTTTGCAGGAATTCCATGATCTCATTCTGAATATCATATCTTTGCGGATTTTAGGAACACTAGCCTTAGCTATAGTCCCTTCCCAGGAGGAGCCAGAACCATGGTATGGCCAGCAGAGCCTCTACAGAGGAGCACTGGGAATCTGTGGAACTGGATGGAGACTGGTGGGAATGAGAGACTGCCACTGAAGGTCAACCAGATGGCTTAGGTGTGAGCATGGTGGGAGCCCCTCTGTCTTCAGAAAGCCAGCCTAATGTGGTGGGGCCGCCAGTTCTCAAACAATGAAGCTTCTCTGGGATGTTCACATTGGCTGTGTGTGAGAGCACAGCCAGGTGTTTCCCACTGCAATTCAAGAGATGGGAAGCACAGACAAACTGGAAGGCAGATCCTATAACAGCAGCATGTAGAAATATGTTTACATTATGGCACCCACCCAGAATCAAGACAGGAAGCTCAAGACCGGGAACTTAGGGTTCTGGCAGATTCTTCCCAGGGTTCTAAGTACTCTCTTAAGCACTTGTGATTTTTATTTAACCATATATATTTAATTTAATTATTAACTAAAAAGTTAATTTAAATATACTTAATCATATATATATATGTAAATGTATAGGGTATGTATATGTATATGTATAATATCTCCTTTGCTCTGAAGTGAAGTAATTGAACCACATCCAGGTTGTCATTCTCCAGACCCTTAAACCTGAAGCCCACCTGCATTTGTGGTCTGGCTTAGCTCAGCACTTTATGGACTTAAGACTATTTAGTCTTTACTTAACTTTTGTAAAGTTAGGCATTATTGTCTCCAGTTTGCAGCTGAAGAGGTAAGGGTTCAGTGAGTTCAAGTCACTGACCTTCGAGTCACCCAGTTCCACGGTGGCAGAACTGGTGGTCAAGCCCAGACCTGCCTGCCCCTCCAAACCTTGACACCTGACCACCATGCTCCAGGCCAAGCTAAATCATCTGGTGCTTTCAGCCATTGAATCTTAGGTTTTCGAAGGTCCTTCGAGAGATCAGAGGCAGCCTATCCCTTGCCTATAGGCAAGATGTTTGCATTCCCCTACTGGAGATGATCTGCCCAAGGCATTAGCATTTTGCATGTGCTTTCACATAGCCAAGGAGTAAAATGTAAAAGAGAGGCTGGAGCCTTGCAGTTCCTTCTGTCAAATCATGCTGCTCTTTTCTTGGATTGCACCATTAAGAATGGACAGTTAAGCTTAAGGGATCAACAGATAATTTGAAAAGGTCATTGCAGACCAGACCTGTCCTTTGTTCCTGCCCTTGTTTGTCAGATCACTGCTCGGCATAAGGGACCATGGTTGTGTTCCAGTCCGCCCATGCTGTGAGTATTCTTTTTCCGGCCAGGTTATTTAGAATCAGGTGCATGAATCTGGCTGCTTTCCTGGTAACTGTGGTCTGACTCTGGTGTGTTCATCTTCCAATGACAGACAAAGCTGCCTTCAGCACACTTGGGGCAGGATGCTTGTTTGCCAGCACAATAACAAGGGTGTTCCTTATGACTGGAATGATACTGAAAAATTATCTTTTCTTACCCATTAGGGTCTTTGACCCTTTATCCTCACCATGGTTTCTGAGGCAGAGATATGGTGCGTTTTGCTCATGTCCTTTTCCCCCCCACTTTTGAGTGGGAAGAAAGGTGCAGGTGTTCCCAGTGTGTCTTCTCTGTACCAGCCCCGCCCCCACTGAACAGTGTCTCAGGCTGGGGTGAAGCCTCCGAATTGGGGTTCCAACACATGCCTTCTCTTTATCCTCAGGTCAAGCCAGTCTCTGTGATGTGGGCCACCTGGTACTTGTATATTCAAGGCCCGTTACCATTCAGAGGAACTAGAGTTTGTCCAGTCACATCCAGTGTGGCCTTTCTTTAAGCCTTCATGTATGAGCCCAAATAAAAAGGGAGCTAATGAAAAGGACTCAAATATGATCTGAAAAAGGATTGGAGGCTTGAAAGATATGATTTAATAAGAAAAATGAAAACAGCTAATGATAGGTTAACTGCTAAATTATGGCCACTGCTGACTCTCTCTTCCGTAACAATAGTGAATTATGTTTAATGGTGCTCACAGAGCTTTCAGTTTCCCTGAACTATCACCAGGGGAGAATTAACCTCCTTTTGTGTATCTGATAGATTTGACCTTTGGGGAGAGGAAGAGGGATAATTTAGAACTGCAGTGAAAGAAATCATAGAATTATAAAGAGGGGTTGAGAGTAGGATTCAAATGAGAAGAAGAAGAAGACATTAAGGATGGGGGTCTAGAGAACCCATGGTTCTCCGCTTTCGTGAACCCATGGTTTCCATGACAGGAGAAAACAGGGGAGCTTGACACCAGCCTTGAAACTGAACACTGCCCCTCTGTAACAAGCATCCAGGTTGAGGAGCAGGACATGACCAGCTTCCAGAAGCCACTCTTGCCTCTTCTAGTTACTGCTGCTCAAAAATAAGGCCAAACTGCTTTCAGCAACACCATCAGTTTGGCCCATTTTTGAACAATAGAGTCATACAGTATATTCTCTCTTGAGTTTAGCTTCTTTTTTTTTTTAATTTCTTTTTTTTTATCATTTTTTAAAATTTATTTTCAACATAACAGTATTCATTGTTTTTGTACTACACCCAGTGCTCCATGCAATCTGTGCCCTCTCTAATACCCACCACCTGGTTCCCCCAACCTCCCACCCCCCACCTCTTCAAACCCTTCAGATTGTTTTTCAGAGTCCATAGTCTCTCATTGTTCACCTCCCCTTCCAATTTCCCCCAATTGCCTTCTCCTAACTCCCCATGTCCTCCATGCTATTTGTTATGCTCCACAAATAAGTAAAACCATATGATAATTGATTCTCTCTGCTTGACTTATTTCACTCAGCATAATCTCTTCCAGTCCCGTCCATGTTGCTACAAAAGTTGGGTATTCATCCTTTCTGATGGAGGCATAATACTCCATCGTGTATATGGACCACATCTTCCTTATCCATTCGTCCGTTGAAGGGCCTCTTGGTTCTTCCACAGTTTGGCAACCATGGCCATTGCTGCTACAAACATTGGGGTACAGATGGCCCTTCTTTTCACTACATCTGTATCTTTGGGGTAAATACCCAGTAGTGCAATTGCAGGGTCATAGGGAAGCTCTATTTTTAATTTCTTGAGGAATCTCCACACTGTTCTCCAAAGTGGCTGCACCAACTTGCATTCCCACCAATAGTGTAAGAGGGTTCCCCTTTCTACACATCCCCTCCAACACATGTTGTTTCCTGTCTTGCTAATTTTGGCCATTCTAACTGGTGTAAGGTGATATCTCAATGTGGTTTTAATTTGAATCTCCCTGATGGCTAGTGATGATGAATATTTTTTCATGTGTCTGATAGCCATTTGTATGTCTTCATTGGAGAAGTGTCTGTTCATATCTTCTGCCCATTTTTTGATATGATTATCTGTTTTGTGTGTGTTGAGTTTGAGGAGTTCTTTATAGATCCTGGATATCAACCTTTTGTCTGTACTGTCATTTGCAAATATCTTCTCCCATTCCGTGGGTTGCCTCTTTGTTTTCTTGACTGTTTCCTTTGCTGTGCAGAAGCTTTTGATTTTGATGAAGTCCCAAAAGTTTATTTTGGCTTTTGTTTCCTTTGCCTTTGGAGACATATCTTGAAAGAAGTTGCTGTGGCTGATATCGAAGAGATTACTGCCTATGTTCTCCTCTAGGATTCTGATGGATTCCTGTCTCACGTTTGTATGGAACCAGAAGAGACCCCGAATCGCTAAGAAAATGTTGAAAAACAAAAATAAAACTGGGGGCATCACGTTACCTGATTTCAAGCTTTACTACAAAGCTGTGATCACCAAGACAGCATGGTACTGGCATAAAAACAGACACATAGACCAGTGGAACAGAGTAGAGAGCCCAGATATGGACCCTCAACTCTATGGTCAGTTAATCTTCGACAAAACAGGGAAAAATATACAGTGGAGTTTAGCTTCTTTTGATCAATATTGTTTTGAGATTCATCTATATGATACATGTAGTTATGGGTTGTGTCTTCTCATTGCTCCACAGTATGCAATGTATTCTGCTGTCTATATGGGCATCTGGATAGCTCATAGTTGGGGTTGTTGCAGATACTTCCACTGAGAGCATTCTGTCTTGACGTGACCATGGGGACGTATTTCTGTTATGTACATACTGAGGAGTGGGATTTCGGGTCATAGGCATGAATGTATTGCTAGGGCAGATATTTTCAAATGGTTTTCCTGAGTTCTTGCATCAGTTCACACATATAAAGGATCTGATTATTCTGTGTCCTCATCAGAACTTGTATTTTCTGTCTTAATATTGGCCATTCTGGTGGCTAGTAGATGCTAATATCACAAGAGAAAGCTGAGGCAGAGTGGTGCCCAGTATTCCATATCTTACAAGTGGCAGAGCTGGAGTTTGTACCTTCTAGGGTTCATGCTCCCCACATCTGCCCCCCCCCATTATCCTCCTTTCTCCCCAGGAGATGCTTCATATCCTGTGATGACTCACATTGGTCAGCCCTGGCCAGCCACAACACTGATAACTCCTTCAGCCTCTGTATCTTAACAAAATCTCAGTCACCAGCCATCCAATTGTCAAACCAATTTAAAAATATAATTTCTGGACTTGGGAGAGCTGTGTGTTGCCCGCAAATCTCACTTTGATCTCCCATTTAAAATTCCAAATCCCATGAATGAATTTCCCAATGAGCCATGCAATCGGCTCACTTTTGGTTCATCTCTTTGTCTTTGTTGGCCAACCTCTAAGGGAAGAGGACAGCCAGTTCCATCAAATAGCAGGAGAGGAGCAACCAGTTCCCAGTGGAGCCTTCCAGCAGGGAAACAACCAGAATGGGCAACATTCTCGCATGATAGAGTCCTTTCTGCGGAGTCTCCTTGTGGAGATTGTGGGAAAATGGATCAGACATGGCAAATAGGCAAGGAGTAGTTTAAAAAAAAAAAAAGAAAAGAAAAGCAAGATCTAAAATGTTATGACTGTTGAAATTATATCTAATAAAACACACAGGTGTACCTGAACATGTCTTTAAACCAATAGTGATTGCTTTAGGTTGATCGGATAGTGCCTGGGTTTATAGTTTCTTTTGTATTTCATGGAACTTTTGCAAATTGCTTATATTTGTTTTGTAAAGAAAAAATTTCAAATTTATAATCCTGGAAAGACATTTTTCATTTCATGTTTTTGCTGCTAATATTTGGGGAAAATAACTTAGAATTGTAATTACTTGATGCTCTGGAATCATTATATTTAAAAATCACAGAAACATCATGTAATGATTAATGGTAAGTTAAGACATTGAAATGAGTAACAGCAGCCAGTATTCCAATGAGGACATGACTCTATATTAATAAAACAGGACCTATTCCAGAAGTAGAATTGATATTATAATCTCTGTGTATGGATAGTATAGATGTATCAATGGATGTGCGTAGGCATCTGTGTTCGTGCATACAGACGTTACTCAAATTCTAGTATACACACTGTATATGCATATATTTTTTATCCATCTGTTTATAGTATTAGTTTCCCTCTTTTTAAGATAGATAGGTATGCTAAGGAACTGGTAAGTAAAATATGTATAATATGGGTATAATAGTAGATAGATATTAGTCAATAAAATATATATGCTCAAGTGCACATTGTGTGTGTGTGTGTGTTTTCATATAGGTGAGTCATACATATACAGATCTGCATGGAAATACACAGAATAATGTAATTGTTTTGTGGTTTTTTTGCCTTTTTTTTTTTGGTGATGGTGTTAAGAATAGTTTTTCCTTTATACTTGATTGTATTTATAGAATTTTTTATGATGAACGTGTGTTTAAGTTAAAAGAGTCATAAGGTCTTAGGTAGAGTTTGAAACTTATAAGTCTCCTTTCCAAGGTGGGTAAGGACACTATGATGGAAAAGGCAGTGTGGTGGAAAGATATTGCTGTTATCCATTTTTCAAAGGAACATTGAATTGTATTGTTCAAACCACAGCTCTCCCTAAGTAGATAATACAGTGAAAGAATTTTGAATGTTGTATTAGATTTTTTTGCCAACAATGAGAATGTGTTCTTGGCTTTGTTATCTTTTCAATGTCTGTTTTATTTTCTATCAGATGTATGGATTATTGGTCCTCATTTCTTTACTTGTCATAACAGAAAGAAAATGAATTCTTTATTCTTTAATGATTTCTTTTTAATGCTCATATGTTCTATTTTACTTGGATAGATAGTGAGACATCATTCATTTTGTGCACGTATGTGTTTAGTAAACCAAAGGAATAGAAATTTATTAGACAACAAATAAATATAATCTTTTAATATATCTTTTAAAATTTATTGGTTTAAAAATGCTTTCTGATTATAAACATGGGACAAAACTATAAACATGTACAAAACTAGGAAATTGGGAAAAGAACATAGAAACATTAAAAAAGTAAAAATTATGCCTAATCGCACACTTTAGAAATACTCTAAAAACAGTGGTAAGTTGCCTTCTAGATATCTATTCAGCATTTTGGGTACTGTTGAGCTACATGGTATGCATTGCTGTATTCTGGGGAAAAGTTTGAGCAGGACAGACAAGATCCTGCCCCCACATAATTTACCGTCTACCTGGCTGTCACAGTGTGTGTGTGTGTGTGTGTGTGTGTGTGTGTGTGTGTGTGTGTTTAGGAGGGTATGCCAGAAGCAAAGGAGGGAGTAGAGAGAGCAAAATCGAAAAGTCCTCTGTCAGTTTAGTGTGAAAAATGCTGTTAGGGGGAAAATGTGGTCTTTTAAAAAGTCTGTGCAAGTTTATACACATACATGCCTTCATATATGCATAAGTTTGTGCATGGGTATATACAGTAAAAGATTTTTAAAAAGCAAGATGTCATTCTATATGTTTTCCCATCTTAATAGTGTATTAAGCAGTATCCTATGTCATCAGATATGACTATGTCCTATGATACTGTAGTATCATTTTACATCACATCATATCATATCACATGCATGCTTCTTAATCTATTTAACCATTCTTTGAGTATTGGCTATTTGGGATATTTATGATTTTTATGATATAAATAATGCTGCAGTGAACATCCTTGTATATCATAAAATTTTGTCATCTATTCCAATCTTTTTTCCTTAAAATCCATTCCTGAAAACAGAATGACTGGCTTAGATGTGTGAAATGAAACTTTTCCAGGCTATGGGACATACCACCGAGTTGGTTTCCAGAGGGTTGTGCCAGCCACCTACCCATTTTTTGCTCACTGGTGAAATGTTTCATGTTTGCTCCTTCTGAAACTTGTGGACAGCATCCAAGGGAATATGCCTTGTGTTGAGATCTTTATGGCAAGTGCTGTTTGGCAAGGAACTCTTTTAATTGTTAATTAAGCAAATAGACAGAGCTCAGTTCCACCTACGACATAACAATATTAGCAGCCCTGTGGACTTAGTACCTCTCTATGCATTCAGAATAAGAAATGGCTGTTAAATAGGAAATGGCAGGTCAGAATAACAAAAGAGAGCCATGTCACTGGAGTTTCCTTTGATCCCAAGTGTCAGGCATGGAGGGCAGAAAGGACCACTCAACTTCTAAGAAACAATCAGCTCTTGAGACTTTGTGCCAGAATAAAAATTCTGTTATATGAACCCTGCCAAAAACCCTCTCCTAGTTTTGAGCAGTTAGGTCTGGCATGTCAGATTTTTGGGTTTTATAAATATAGGAATTAACAAACTTCCCTTGTGTTTTAGATATATTAAAATCAACAAAGACAAATAATTTTTAAAAAATTAAATGAGATACTTGTTTGCTCTGAAACAATACTCTGGCTATGGACATGAGGATGGAGTGTCCATATGAGCACTCTTTCCTGATGACCTTGATCCTTGACCTCTGTAGGTCCATCTGATCAGACACCCGTGACTGGGACTGTGTTAGGGAAGTGAAGCAATCTTAATGCTCTCAAAGTTTTCTATCCCTGATTTGGATGAGCTATAGCTCATTAAACTTTTGGGCATAACTGCTTTGATGATTGACTACAATTTATGATAACATTCTCATTTGTTCTACATTTTTATAAACCCTTCCCTTTGGTTTAATACTGTTAATGTTTTATGGCAGTCCCATCCAGTGAGAAAAAATAAGTAGCAAACACCTTGCCATTGTTTCCTGTGCTTTTTGCCAGGCAGAGGTCCCATTTAAGGAGCAGGTCCTGAAGGTGAAGAATAAATGAGTGTCCCCTCAGTATTGGGAGAAAGCTCTCAGTAGACAAGGACTGCACTGGGGTGGGCTTGAGACAGCAGAATTGTGTGTTGTGGTGCCTCTGCCTAGTGCTTCAAGTTTGACACCTGTCATCGCCTCCTTAAGTAATCCAGTAGAAGACCACTGCCCTGTGAGGTCAGTACATTCCCCTGGAATTACCTTTTAATTAACTTTTCTCGTGCTTAATCATCATAAGCCTTATTTAATATCTAGGCAGTGTAGGATAGTACTGGATGGGATTTCTTTTATTAGCAATAAGATAAGGTCTCTTGGAGCCCGTTAAATCAGTTCTCATTAGACAGTGATTCATAGGACCAAGAATTCACCAGCACTCTGCTGCTTTTATGTTGCAGTTCAGCATTTAGATGGACTTTGTAGAGATACTCAAGTTTAATGGACTCTGGACTCTGACATTTCAATATGCCCTAAATCTGTGAAGCTTTACAGCAATAGTATGTTTTGTATTATCCATGTGTTGTACGGAGAAGAGAAAGAGAGGAACCAGGATGTTTGGAGCACAAACCAGGGCCCACCTGAGTATTCACACTCCCATCCTAAACAGTCACATAAAAACCGAACAACAACAACAACAACAAAAATTGTGGACAGAAATTTAAAAATTCCACGAAGTGTGCATTAGAGCTATTAAAAATCATGCTACAGAGGTGCCTGGGTGGCTCAGTCGGGAAAGTGTCTACCTTTGGCTCAGGTCATGATCCCAGGGTCCTGGGATAGAGCCCCGAATTGGGATCCCCTCCCCCCACCCCCTGCTCTGCTCAGCAGGCAGCCTGCTTCTCCCTCTCCCACTTCCCCTGCATGTGTTCCCTCTCTCACGCTCTCTCTCTGTCAAATAAATAAAATCTTAAAAAAAAAATCATACTACAGTAGGCTTGTAGATTACTAGATGAAAGTATAAATTGTTATTTGCTTTATGGAGAACAATGTGGCTATAATTATCAAATTTGCAACATGGGTGGCCTATATCCTAGTGATTTCATCATCTCTAAGAACTATCCTGCAAATATACTTCCCACATTTGAAATGGCATATTTGAGATTATAGCTGTAAAATTTTTTAAAGTACATACCACTGAGTTATTGGGAAAATAAATGATGGCATATCTGGACAATGGAATGTTACACTGTTATCAAAAAGAATGAGGGAGGACACCTGGGTGGCTCAGCTGGTTAAGCCACTGCCTTCAGCTCAGGTCATGATCCCGGAGTACCAGGATCGTGTCCCACATTGGGCTCCAAGCTCCGCAGGGAGTCTACTTCTCCCTCTGACCTTCTCCCCTCTCATGCTCTCTCTCAATCTCTCTCTCTCTCAAATAAATAAATAAAATCTTTAAAAGATAAATAAAAAAAGAATGAGGGAGGAAGCACTGTATCTACACTGACATACAAAGATCTCCAAGTTATGTTAAGTAAAAAATTAGTTTCAGGGCAATGGAATGATACAATTTTATAAAAAATTAACAAAAAATTCTTAAGGAATACAGAGAAAGACAGAGACAGAAAGGGAGCAGGAAAGGGTGGGGGAGGGAGGAGAGAGAGTCTATTTATGTGTGAAATATCTCTGGAGGGATACCTGGGAAACACACAGCTTGACTGTGGTGGGTGGGAATTGGATAGGTAAAGGCAGAATTAAGGAGGAGACCTTTCATTGTAAACTTTTCTATACCGTCTAAATTTTAAACCATGTCACTGTAAAACAATTGTAAATGAAGCCTAAAAACATTCAGAAGTGTGTTAATTGTTCATGTGCTATTGTTGGATGAATGTTAAGGGTTCATCAGAAGTTTATTTCCGTTTCCCTAAGTTTTAAAATAATACAATTGCATGCATACTTGGAAGAAGTATTGTTCATGAGTTTCTACTTTTTCTTCTAGACAGGGCACTGAGAGAAATATTTATTTTTCTCCTTTAAAATTTTTTTTTGTATTTGAGTATAGTTGACACACGATGTTACAATAGTTCCAGTGTATAACATAGTAATTTAATAAGTTTATATGCTATGCTGTGCTCGCCATATCTGTCACCATAAAACACTGCTACAGTACCACTGACTATATTTCTTGTGGAGAGATAATTCATTTTTATGTTTATTGTCCATCACTGTGTGACCCTGAATCTTCATACACATAATAAGTAGATTCATTAATGTTTTGCTGAAACTTAATTCTTCTGTTCTTACAGGATAGTGAGTTGATAAAATAGTAATATTTTTATTAGTTTTATAAAGTGTTGACTGGTACATCTAGAAGAGTGTCTAAGATTTGGTTGGGCCCCATTAAAGAAGTTGCATAAGGTCTGCAGCTAGTCAGGGATGCCTGGCTGTTTTCGTGGGTTTTTCTGTTTACCTTAAGAATATATTTTTGGCCTAAGAAATCACAATTATATCTGTGCATTTAACTTCATTCCAAAGGCCTGTCAAAATAATAGACAAGCCAGAAACAAGGGAGTAGCTTCTAGTCCCCCACCCAAAGGATGCCTCAGACATTAAAGAACTCAGAATTACTAAAATTGTCCAGTCAGTAAAGGGGTTAATTAAAAGAGAGACTCATAGCAAGGGAAAACAAAATATAAAACAAATGATGAGTAACTAAATTTAAAAAATTTGAGTTAGTGTTAAATGATTGTTCTTATGATTGTATAACTTAACATGACATCAAAGGTAATTATTAAGAGACGTTTATAAAAAGTATCAATAATCTAATCTGAATAATAAGGTTGTGATTCTTTTATGTGGTGATGGGTGAAGACCGGAAGAAGGAGGAAAATTACATAGACATGTCTTTGGTACTGTTTTATTCTTTATGATGATAGAGAAAATAGGATTAAATAGTTTAAAACTATGCAGGTTATTGCTTAAAAAACTTAAGAGACCACATGTGAATTTTGGATGACCAGAGAAAGAGAAGAAAGATCAAAGGAAGCTTTGATCCTTGCAGGAAAAGATACAGGAGCTGGTAGGAGGGCAAGGGGACAACAAGAAAGCACAAGATAAAATGACACAGGAAGATCAAGTATAGTCTCTCAATCAATGCAAATTTGTTAAAGTTATTTACCGAAAAATAAAAACCCTCAAATTTAATAAAAAAGCAGTCAGTACTATTGCCAGAGACCCATTTAAACAAAGTAATGTAGGAAAGATAAGCATAAAGCAATAAATACAGTGATTGGCAGAATTTTAAGATGATCCTCAAGGTCCACACCATCCGAACCACCCCCCCCCCACGGCGATTGTGTCATGTGATCTGGTACAGCTGACTATAAGGAAAGGGAGTTATCCTGAGGGGCTTGATCTAATCCCATGAGCCTTTTAAAAGCAGAGCTTTTCCTCCAGATGATAACAGAAGGGAAAATCGGAGAGATTATAAATGTCACCCAAGGGAGGTTCCGCATCACTGGGATGGCACAGGCCACATGGCAAGGCCCTGAGAGCAACCTCTCAGAGGGAAGTCACAGCTTGAAGACAACAGGGACCTCAGTCCTTCAACTGTAAGGGGAAAAATCTGCCAACAACCTGAGGGAGCTTGGGGAAGGATCTTTCACTTGTCAGCAGCATTCACCCCAGATGAAGTAGAAGCTAACAACACCCTCATTTCAGCCTTAACAGAAGCTGAGCAGAGGCCCAAGCTAAAACACCTGGAAGCCCCTAATCCATGGAAATGGAAAGATGCTACATGTAGCAGCAAAGTTGTATTGCCACCCAGTTTGTGGTGATTTGTTACTCTGCAATAGAACACACACACACACATACACACACACACTGGTACAGTCTAGACAAGCAAGTTGGCGTGTTGATGTTAACATCAGACAAGTTAGAATTCACAGCAAGAAGCATTAAATGGGACCAAGCAGGCTTTTTAATTAAGGTTTTTAAATAAGGTTGGTTTGGTGTGAATTGATTTGGCATTATAGCTCTGTCACTTAACTGCAGGGTCTTTGGACATAGCATACTCAATTTTAGGAACCTCAGTGTCTGCCTCTGTGTTATGGCAGTGATATCATGTGCCTCACTCAGGTGACATGAGAACTAAAAGAGATGTACTATCAAAGAAGCAAAAACCCTTAGCTATCTATAATGCCATGCAATTTAGGTAGTGATTTCTAACTCCTCAGAATCAGCTCTTTCCCCATGAGCCCATCAACCACCTGTTTCATTAACTGTCTTTCTAGACTTTTATTAGGCATTGATTTTAGGCTTTATAGTTAAACAAAATATACCTTCCTCTTTTCTCTCATTGAAAAAGTGGAATACCACTGATCTGACTCAGAGCTCTCAGCGTCTGTCCTTGGAGACTATTGACAACGATTCCAGATCACATTTGCAGCTTTTGTGGGGGCTCGGATATGACTTGTCCCAGGCAGGCACCTGGAAGTCAGTAAAAAGCACCTGTGTCCCTTTTTGTTTTAACTCATTTTACCTCCTGTAATGGATTCCAGTTTTTTTATTTTAACTGGAAAATAGTTTCTTCAATGGAGAAGACGAAAGAAAAAAAGATGTTGAAGCACTATGATTTTCCCAGTAGCATCTGTCAAACAGCATTATACCATCTGCCCCAAGCAATATTGCTTTTTGTTTCTTATTTCCATTGCCATTGCCCTATAACATAATCTTAGATACCACTTATTTTGAGTGTCTTAGCTTATTCTGAGTGTTTCTGTAAATATTCTGGTACATCGCTGCCCTCTTTTAAAATATATTTTAAATATTCTTTTCAGAAATATGAGTTCTTCCATGTTTAGTTTGTGCTTTTAAAAACATGACCTCATTAGGACACGATGGCACTTCTCACGTGGCCATATTTCATGTTTGTTGGTTTGTATGTATGAATGAATGAATGAATCAGAGAATTTTCCATATAGCCATACTGGTAATTACTTAATATTTCTTCCTCTTTCTTCCTTTTCAAGGTCATTCACAGTTCATATTATCAGTTTTCTTTTGTAAATATTCAATTCCTTTCTGGGTTGTATTCCATCATGGGCTTGACCTTTTGATGATAACACATATATTTTTTTAAGATTTTATTTATTTATTTGACAGAGAGAGAGATCACAAGTAGGAAGAGAGGCAGGCAGAAAGAGAGGGGGAAGCAGGCTCCCCACTGAGCAGAGAACCTGATGAGGGCCTCGTTCCCAGGACGCTGAAATCATGATCTGAGCCGAAGGCAGAGGCTTAACCCACTGAGCCACCCAGGCGCCCCAATGATAAACATATTTTTAACATATTCTTTCTGGAGGTTCTTTTATGCATTTGATTATGCCCAGCTTTTCATTTCCTCACTGTTACAAATTCCAAGATGCTATGATCCATTTCTTTCAAGGTGTCTATCTCTTTAGCATCATGGTGACTTTCTCATTTTTGGTATTTGGCTTCAGCTGGGATAGCCAAGGATGACTGAGTCTCTTTCCTTTGGTCTTTCATCCTAAGCTCCTTCCCTACATGGTAGCCTCAGGATTTCAAGAAGAGCATAATAAGTAGAAGCCACAAAGACTTGCTGTAAAGGATCAGGGTAGGGCTATAGACTCCAACCGTTGATGAGAGATTCTGCCAAGAACTGGTGGTCAGATGTAATCTACCATCTATACTATTTGTTACCCAATTCCACTTATTTTCCCAATAGTTGTTGATGGTATTGGGTTTACATGACACATAAATAAAAAATAAGTAAAAGTGGTAGAATCATTAAAATCTTGAAACCATGTATTCTTTCTGATGCTATCTTTTTGTTTTCCAGCTTAGAGCTCTTGAGCAGAAATCCTTCTTCGGTAGGTGTTTTGGCTCAGAGAGACTGGTTAATAGTGACCGACTTATTTAATGTATCTTGGAAACACAGACCAAGGAGCAGCAGCCATCTTGGGCCCTTTTTTCCAGGAGACTCAAGAAGAAAGCGGCTTTGTCACAGATAGGTGCGTTTAATCTGCCAGTGATTTAGTTTCAGGTCACTGATCTAACGCTGCTTTGTGTACTGATTTTCAAAATTTGATGTGATGTGAAAATAAGACTCAAGTCCTCTGGTCTTAGCTCCATGGATGGTGTAGGACAGTGATCCTTAGTCCTGGTGACTGGAGCCACCTTAACAGCTTTTTAAAAACTCTGCTGTCCAAAGTTTGTCATGTAATTGGTTGGACAAAGGGAAGGAGTTGATGGAATTCAGATGAAAATACATTTTTAAAACTCCCAGATGGTTCTAATGTGAACTCAGAATAGAGAAACGCTGCTTTAGAACAGGAGTTACCTTTTCCTGTAAAGGGCCAGAGAGCGGATATTTTAGGTTTTGCAGGCCATAAGGTCTCTGTTGCAACCACTCAACTCTGCCTTTGTAGCACAAAAGCAGCCGTAGCCAACATTGTAAAGAATGAGCATGTGTATGTTTCCATAAACTTTATTTATGGACATTAAAATTATGATTTCTTGTAATTTTCTTTTTTTTAGTTTTTTAAAAATTTTTAAAAGATTTTATTTATTTATTTGACAGAGAGAGATCACAAGTAGGCAGGCATGGGGGCGGGGTGGGAAGGAAGCAGGCTCCCTGCTGGGCAGAGAGCTGCATGAGAGGTCAGTGATTCATCATAATACCCAGTGCTCATTAAATCAGGTGCCCTCCTTAATGTCCACCATCCAGTTAATCCATCTCCTCCTACTCTCAGCAACCCTCAGTTTGTTTCCTATGATTAAGAGTCTCTTACGGTTTTCCTCCCTCTCTGATTTCATCTTGTTCTATTTTTTCCTCTCTTCCCCATGAACCTCTGCCTTGTTTCTTATATTCCACATATGAGTGAGATCATATGATAATTGTCTTTCTCTGATTGACTTATTTCACTTAGTAAATTTATAGATGCATGTGCAATCATTACTACAACCCAGTTTTAGACTATTCCCATTACCTCCCTAAAGATCCCCTGTGACTGTTTGCACTCAGTCTCTTCCCCCACCCTAGCCTCAGGTGACCACTGATCTACTTATCTTTGTAGCTGTTGCCTTTTCTGGGAATTTCCTTATGGCATTTCATAATACATAGAATCATACAATATATCATCTTTTGCACTTGGCTTCCTTCATGTAGTGTACTATTTGTGAGTTATTTCATGCTGAAGGTGCATGAGTCACTTATTTCTGTTTTATTGCTACACGGTATTCTATTGTGTGGAACTACCACATTTTGTTTGTCCATTCAATAAAGAGATTGTTTCTATTCTTTAGCTAATATGGATAATGTTGCTGTGAGGAGATTCCTCTTTATTCCTCCTTTGTTAAAAGTTTTGTCCTGAAAGAACATTGGATTTTGTGGAATCTTTTTTCCACATCTATTAAAATGATCATTCATTTTTTTGTCCTTTTCCCACTAATATGTGTGTAACATTAGTTGATTTTTCAAATGTTACAAATTTAGTCATGGTGTATAATCCTTTTTATGTGACCCTAGATCTGGTTTGTAATATTTGTTAAGGATCTTTGTGTTTGTATTCCTAAGGATATTGCTCAACAGTTTTCTTTAATTATGATATCTTTGTGTAACTTTGCTATTTGGCATTTGGTTTTGACCTTGTAGAATGAGCTGGAAAGTGTCCTTTCTTCCTCTGTTTTCTGAATGCAGTTGTGAAAGATTGGTAGTAATGAATTTTCCCACTGTTTACCTAGCAAAATCTTTATTTTGCCTTGTTTTTTTGAAGGATAGTTTTGCTGGATACTGATTTCTTGGTTGATAAGAATATGGGAATAGCTAGGGTCCTTTCCAGTCTCTGCTGAGTGTGTGTGCAGCTTTGCACTTGTGCACAGCTTTCCAGAGCCCTAGGTGTATATGGAAGTTGGTCATTATCCACTGTGGCTTCCTCGTGTGTCAGGTCTTCTTAGTAAATTTCCAGCCTGTCTGTTGCTCTGTTGTTTGGCCCAAATAAGATCACGGCTTTTGTCTTTCTCCATTCTTCTGTCTCTGGGATTGCTGCTATTTTTGATAATGCCTTAGGACATGAGGTTTTGTTGTGCTTTGCTGCAAATCAGATTGGCTTCCTTTGGCAGCAAAACCACAGGTTTTCATGGCTTGCTTCCCCTTCATAGAACTAACAACTGCTGAGTGGGGATGGGTGTGTGTGTGTGGCGGGGGTCTGCCCCAAGCTAAGATGTACAGACTCAGCTCTTCTTACCTGAGGCTCCATAGTGTTATTTGAATAAATGCTTCTCAATTTGCCTTCTCAGTTGTGCCTTTAGACCACTTCCAGAGTCCTGAAACAGTTGTTTTTAACAATTTCTTTTTTTTTTTGCTTTGGAGTTTTATCACTGCTTTTGGGAGAATGGTTTTTTGTTTGTTTGTTTGTTTGTTTGTTTTTACTTTTGAGTCTAATCATTGGGGATTTGCCAAGCTACTTACACTGCCATTCCAGATGTCCTGTACTACAGTGTTTTTTTTTATCAGTGATCAATGCTTCCTTTTTTAGACAGCTTATGGAAAACCTATTTTTCTTTTGTTACTATCAATAAAATCTGTAACAGGTTTATTGGCTCAAGAGAACTTACTGGATTTTATTTATGGTCTTCAAACATGCTACTAAAACAGCAAGAGGATTTGTGTAGAGGAATGAAATTTTAATATGAAACAATGAAGTGTTATTAAATATATATGTATATTATATATGATATATGTGTTTGTACATATACATATAAGTATATACATATATACATATAAACTTATATATATAAACATCTATAATATATAATATACATATATATTTTATATACATATATTTTTTATATATGTACTACATTGATCAAGTGTAGCAGAGTTAAATAGATTCATGTATAAAATAATCTTCTCTCTGTGTGGCTGTCTAGCTGGCAGTATCTAGCACGACCATGGTTGGTGTTCCCTGTCACACACAGTGTTCTTGTTCGGGAGGGCCCTGCATGAGCCAGAGGAATGAAGAGCCATGAAAAGCAGTTCGGCCTTATCCTCCATGTCCACCAACGTGGGCTGGTTGAGTTGAGTACTCTTGATATCAGGTACAAAAGAGTGGGAGCAGAGACTCTTGGGTACAGTGGACAAAGCAGGAAGTTGTGTTAGCTTCCTGTGCCTCCACACATCTCTTGTTTCAGACCCAAGGCAGGTTATTCTCTCTGTCTCAGCATTATCCCTGGGGATGATAAGGACCAGCAGTAGCTGTGACCATGACTTGCTGCTCTCATCTCCATTACTGGCCCGGGGGACATCAGAGAGTCCATGGGTGTGGGTCTCAGAAGTCTAGTGAGAAGTGGAAACTACTAGACCCACCTCATGACCATGGTTCAGTCTGTTTATAATGTCCCCTCCCACCCCCACTCTTTATTGCACTTCCCCGTCATCCTCCCTAAAGGCCATCAAAGCAAAGTGTTTCAGTGTTTATTCCCTGAGTGTTTATTCCTGAGACCCTCTTGTAAAAAGCACGAACCTAGGTAATAAAGTGATTATTTAATATTACATAGGGAGGCAGAGTTCAGGAATAACATGCAGTAAACTGTTTTTGCTGGTGACTATGCAATTCTTCTGTTGCCTTTATTTCCCTAATCACGGCATTTGTAGTCCATGAGCAGGTTGGCTTGCTTTCCCTTCCTCAGCCAGCAAACAGAACTTTAAGAAATCTGTACAGCTTGGCAGAGGAATAATATTATATAAAGACAGCGCTGGACCCACAGTGAAACTAGTATGACTAGTTTATATATCCATGAAATGCTATTGGCACCACATATATTTGTTGGGTATTTCTTTTGGGAGAGTTCCAGCTGAAAAGAGTCGAGTATTCTGGGGTACCATGTGATGGTTTAACCATAACAGGTTGCTAATTGGGGAATCAAGACTGAGGCAGATGTTGCCTTAAATGTGAGCTTACATAAGCCACATTAGTCAGGGCTCGTTTTAAACAACCGCATTTCTTAGGAAGCTACTTGTACACCGGATCTTCCTTCTGATAATCAGTGCCTTCCCCCTCATGAGGGGGACGCTGTGCAGGCAAGAACCTCACGGTGAGGAGGTGAGGAGAAATGTCACTTTGATCATTGCTGTGCTTTTAAAGTCCCGCTAAATGGAACGGCACTTTGCAATCTCTCAACCCCAGCAGTTTCCTCTTTTCATTCAAATCAAAGCATGCAAACGTTTCCCTAACTACGGTTTGGATCCAAAATGTTTATCTGGCAGACCTGTGCAAGTTGAATTCTGGAAGGAAATCTAGCTTTAAAAAACATCTTAGGACATTGTGTCCAGGGTTGAAATCAAGGACCACGTTTCCCACACATGTTTTCCGGGCAGTTTTCCTTAAAGTTTTCGGTTGATTTGTTTTTGCTGAAGATTGGAGTTTATAGGTGGAGGGTGAATGGTAGCAGGAGATCCAGAGAGCAAAGGAACCCACATGCATTTTTCTAGGAATATTTACTTTATTTGTTGACACCTCTCTTTTACTTCAGAAAGGACTTAAAGTGGTTTCCTGACGTTACCACATTCAACTGGAAGAACTAGGCAAGTTGGAAATAGGGGTGGAGAAACAGGAAGAGATGAACCAAGGTTATTCTAGAGCAAATCACTAGGGATTCTACCACCAGAAGCCCATTTTCCTCTGTGTTCTGGAGTCTCAATAGGAACGAAAAGGGTCATCTGCAAGGTGGAGACCTCAGGGGTAGGCACTGGCTTTGCAGAACCAGATCAGCCGTAACACCCTTATTTCCTGGCCCTGCCTCTGGAAGTTTCCTGATTTGCATTTTGAATGAACCCCTCTATTTCTAGTTGAGATGCCTAATGTCAGAGGGCCACACAAATGCATCTTTCCCCCCATTCCATCTTGTCTGGTTTGGAATTTGCTTTCTCTGCAAGGCACATTTTCCTGTTCTGCTGTGAGGTAGCCCCTTTTTATTATGTCAGTCAGCCACATCCTGCAGTAGGACCATTAGGTCACCATGTGGGGGATTAAAAGGAATTAAAGGCAGATATTTCAAGTAGGACCAATGGCATAAGGATATTAAATAGCGGTTACATAGATGGAGCATCAGGGTTAGAATTAATCACTATGTGATTCTGTTTCACAAACAGAGAATGAATGGACTTTCTTGAAGGCCAGTTATGAACCACGTAGCATAGCCTACTGATTTAGACACTTACGTCTAACCCCCTAGTTCATCTGGGTGCAAACTGCAGACCCACCATTTTTTAGCTCTATGACCTTAAGTAAGTAAGGTTAACTTACTTAACTTAGCTTAACTTCTAACTTAGGTAACTTAGCTTAACTTCTCAGAGCATCATTGGCCCATTTATAAGATGACTGTAATAAAGCCACCTATCCCAGGGTGTTATGAGGGTCAGGTAGGATAATGCACATAAAAACTTAGGTACTGGGTCACCTGGGTGGCTTAGTTGGTTAAGTGTCTGACTCTTGATTTCAGCTCAGGTCATGATCCCAGGGTTGTGGGATTGAGCCCTGCATTGGGCTCCCCACTTAGTGGGGAGTCTGCTTGAGATTCTCTCTCTCCCTCTCCCCACTTGTGTGCGCATGCTCTCTCTCTAATACATAAATATATATTTTTAAAGATTTTATTTATTGACACAGAAAGAGAGAGTACAAGCAGAGGGAGGAACAGTCTGAGGGAGAGGAAGAAGCAGACTCCCCACTGAGCAGCTGACGCAGGACTCAATCCCAGGACCCTGGGATCATGAGCTGAGCCAGTGGCAGACACTTAACCGACAGAGCCACCCAGATGCCCCTAGATAAATAAATCTTAAAAAGATTTAAGTATCACCCGACATGTGATAATACCTCATAGATGTCAGTGGTTATTGTGTCTGAACTCCTGAACCTATTGTTATGACTTTGTAACTTTGGGACTGACTGACAATTAGAAGGAACAAAATTGCCACCAGTCTGCTGGAAAACAATTTGGATATTGGGAAGAACCCAGAAACACTAATGGCTATATGTTCTCTGAATTAGAGCTTTCTCCCTTTCAGCAAAGGGACAGAAATGGAGCATCTGTAAAATTTAGTCTAATGCGGGGGTTCTCTGTGGGTGAACAGGAGCTGTTAGCTTGTCCAGAGATACCCAGCCCATCTAGGAGGGCCTCAGTTGTCCTGCAAAGGGAGGCGTTCAAGGACTCTGTGCAGTTACCTCTGTAGAAGACATTGCTTCCTCCACCTAGGATTTCCAGTGTTGGAATAAGGGGCCAAAGGCACCCCAAAGTCTTAGGGAATCATGGCTCACGTTTTTGGGCTTCAACTTGCTGACTGGCCATGACTTAGAATCACTGTGTAGGAAGATGGAAGAGTCTCTGCCAATCCATTTCTGACCAAGACACTCAGATAGATGCCAGAAATCACTCGACTTGGAAACTACTTGTGTGTCAGAGTAGAATTATGAATGATTAATTTTTTTTCAATTTAGCTTTATATTATAAAGTTATCATGCCTCAGTGTCATGAGAGAACATACACATAAAACAGACAAAGCAGAAGTAAATTAATACAGTTGTATGCCTGTAATCGGATAGCTCATGCATGAGAGGGCCTGACATCTAGATGTCATAGGAATGTAAAGAGGGAAAGCATACACTTTGTGTTAAGAAAAAGCCTGGATTTGAATCCAGCTTGAGCACTGTGCAGAGTGGCTAGTGCCAGGTCATGTCCTCTCTCCGATCATCAGTCTCATGATGGGCGCTGTTGAGCTGACTTAACAGCTGCTCACACCAAATGAGATGCCGGGTGTGAACTGCCTGCCAGAGCCAGTTTCCGTCCCTCCTCCCCAGCCAGGAGGGGGTTAGGGGGTGTTTGATGGTGTGAGGAGTGAGCTGTGAACAGTTGGTCAAGATTAGTGATAGAGTGTTAAAAGGGGGGATGACTTCCACTGAGTTTCTCATTAAGCTCATCTGGTTTCCTTCTATCAGTCGGTCCATGCTTCATCTTACTACTTATTCCAACGCGCACACATTCCTCCATTCACCTGCCTATCTGGCCCTTCTTATAGGGTGTCCTGCAGCATGAAAGGTGCCACCGATACAGAGACGAACCAAACAGCCAGGGCAGAGAGGGTGCCTTTGTGCTTATACACTCGTGTTTAAATATAAAAACGTAATCACACTGAACCCACAAATCTTCTTCCTAGAATCACAGACACCAGGAAAAGTTTGATGTTCTGCATGTGTCCAAAATCAACATTTATATGTACGTGTGAACGTGTGTACGTTTCTGTTTCTACTGATCTCTTATCTGTATTAAAAATAAAAGCCGGGGGGTGCCTGGGTGGCTCAGTGGGTTAAAGCCTCTACCTTCGGCTCGGGTCATGATTCCAGGGTTCTGGGATCGAGCCCCACATCGGGCTCTCTGCTCAGTGGGGAGCCTGCTTCCTCCTCTCTCTCTGCCTGCCTGCAATCTCTATCTGTCAAATAAATAAATAAAATCTTTAAAAAAATAAAATAAAATAAAATAAAAGCCGGGGCGCCTGGGTGGCTCAGTGGGTTAAAGCCTCTGCCTTCGGCTCAGGTCATGATCTCAGGATCCTGGGATCGAGCCCCACATCGGGTTCTCTGCTCAGCAGGAAGCCTGCTTCCCCCTCTCTCTCTCTGCCTGCCTCTCTGCCTACTTGTGATCTCTGTCAAATAAATAAATAAAATCTTTAAAAAAAATAAAATAAAAGCCGTGTTTTCCCCAGGGGATCTCCTTTGCTCATTGTTGCTTACTGCTTATTTTACTAAAACATCTGCATATTTATGCTATGTACCAGAAATCTACATCTTCAGAGATCCGTTATTTTAGGTTTATGTTTATTTTTTTTTATTTTTTTATTTTTTTAAAGATTTATTTATTTGAAAAACAGAGATCACAAGTAGGCAGAGGCAGACAGAGAGAGAGCAGGAAGCAGGCTCCCCGCTGAGCAGAGAGCCCGATGCGGGGCTCGATCCCAGGACCCCGAAATCATGACCTGAGCTGAAGGCAGAGGCTTTAACCCACTGAGCCACCCAGGTGCCCCTAGGTTTATGTTTAGAAGCTACTCCTAAGTGTAAAGCTTGGTCATTAAACAGTTGACTCCCCTCCGTTGCCTGTATTCTGTTTGTATCTGGTGCTGGGCAGGTCTCCTTGCTTCTTCCGCTGCACATTTACATTCCTGCTGTATGTTGGTACCTGACATTTCACCCAAGAATGCCACCTGATGCATTCAAAATGGCAAAATCTTGGTCTTCATCCTCCTATCCCTCACCCCTTCCTGATTAATTTTTAGCTTTTAATTACTATGATGAGCAACTTGGATTCTATTCTGGTCATTTCACTTGAGAAGGAACATTACACAAATGGTTTACAAAGTATTTTAAGCAGTATGAAGGGTTTTCGAATGGCATACATGATAACATAGCAAGTAAGAAATTGCTGGCATGAACTCCCAGTGAAGAAGCAGTAGCATGTTATGCCGTGGGTTGTCCAGTAAAGACACTATGGCGTGGTCCCTCCCAGCTGTGGTATTCTGGCCTGAATGTGAGGAGAAAGACCTTTTCTGTTCTCTTAGAGCCTTTTCTATTCATTATTGAGTTGTTCTAGATATATACTTGACGTCTGTTCAAGGTCTGTGGTTCCCCTCTTTAAAAACCAGGTGCTATCTAGATGTTAAACTGAGGACAAGATCACTGAGGCCTGAGGATGATGCTGTTCATGAAGCCCTTACTTCAGGGTCAGGCTGCAGGGAAAGCCTTATCCAGAAGAGCTCTGGCTGTCCAGAAAATTGTCATGAAACCGATCCAAGAAGCACTTGGAGTTATATACTGTTTTGGAGCACACTGTAGTCTCCTGTGGAATCTCAACATAGTTTTTATGGAAGGTGACAATTTTTTTAAAGATTTTATTTATTCGTTTGAGAGAGAGAGAGAGAGAGAGGGTGGGAGTGGGAGGAGGGCAGAGGGAAAAGCAGACTCCTCACTGCACAGGGAACTGGATGCAGGACTGAACCCAGGACCCTGGGATCATGCCCTGAGCCGAAGGCAGATGTTAACCCACTGAGCCACCCAGGTGCCCCAGAAGATGATAATTTTTAAAGAAGCTTAAAACTTTTCTCATAATCTCCAGTTACTATGCACACATCTGATCATTATAACTGCTTGGAGAATCATGCCAACTGTAGATCTTGGGTCATTTTGATACATATCTTTTCTAGTTTTGAGAGGGAAAAGGACAGGTGTATTTGCTAAATGGGTAAGAAAAGGTCAGTTTACAAATTCACAATGTTTTAATGTATATATCTTTTTTTTTTTTAAAGATTTTATTTATTTCTTTGACAGACAGAGATCACAGTAGGCAGAGGGTCAGGCAGAGAGAGAGAGAGGAGGAAGCAGGCTCCCTGCTGAGCAGAGAGCCCGATGTGGGGCTCGATCCCAGGACCCTGAGATCATGACCTGAGCCGAAGGCAGAGGCTTTAACCCACTGAGCCACCCAGGTGCCCCTTAATGTATGTATCTTGAAATACTTTAAATTTGTACTAAAATTCATATTTGCAACTGAGTCTGAAGTGCAAGGTAACAATCTGGTAAAGTATTTTATGTATTAGTACATGTTTAGCAGACATTATTGTTTAGAATATTCTTCATATCTTGCCATAAATCCCCCAAGTGGACACGTCACATATTAAATTTGTTTTATTGAATTTATTAGTATTTCAACCCAGCTGGAGTCAGCCTTCTTTATGTACATATTTGTGGATCCCAGAAGCCTCTGGGTGAGCTTATTTGGATGATATCTCACACCTTTCTTAACACCATTTTCTGAATGCCACATAGCTATGAATTGTATGAAAAGAAGCAAAAGCGTTTTATAGAACTAAATGTGATTTTTTTTTCTCAATTTAAACTTTGTATTCATCCCATTTGGAGCTACTTAATGATTTGCTGTTGTCCCTCCATCCCCCCAAACCCAAATCAGAGCTAATAATAATAATAAAGCCATAATTTACTTAATTATAGCAATTAAGAATATTTTTAAAATCTCAACACTTTACTCTTCCTAGTAGATATTTGTATCAGGCAGGGTCATCCAGAGGTCCAGAACCAGTAGGGGAAATGTGTGAACACTTATTGCAAGGAACTAGCTTACGTGATTGTGAGAGCTGGCTGGGCAAGTCCAAAGTACAGGGCCGGCCTTCAGGAAGGCAGGCTAGGACTTATGCAAGAGCTGAGGCACTGTCCATGGGTAGAATTTCTTCTTCCTTAGGGAAGCCTCAGTTCTACCTTTAAGGCCTCTCAACTGATTGAATCAACCCTACTCAGATCATCTAAAATAATCTCCCGTACTTAAAGTTGACTGATTATGGACTTTAATCACATCTACAAAGTACTGTCACAGTACCATCTAGATTAATGTTTGAATCACTGTGGACTATAGCTTAGCCAAGCTGATATATAAAAAGGAGCATCACAATATATAAATGCAAAACATTTCAAATTCAGCAAAACTAATATAGATTTATGCATAAATGTATTTGTTTGATATCAGCTGAAACCAGTTGTTGCCTTGGTGTTGCAATGAAATGCACACTTTGAAAATAAATGTTCAAGTCCCTCCCATCTATGCCAAGGGGAAGGGCACTAGAGAGGTGATATGGGTGGCAGTTGGGTAACTCCAGGATTTCAAGGAAAGTACACCTCAAGACATTCTATCTTCTCTCCAGTTTCCCGGAACTCACTTTTCTGAAGGGCTCTGAGTCAAGAGGGCTTTCCTTGGCTGTTCAGAACGTGTCTGTTGCTGACTGTGTACTCAAAACAGCCAGGCTTAAACCCAGAAGCTTGGAAGCCAGGGGAGGGTACCCCAAATTTTACCAACTATACATGATGTTGAAGGAGTGGCTCCCTAACAATTGTAGGGAACGGGGGTGACAGATACTGGGCATTTGAAACATGACTACTGTGTTTGTTTAATTCTGCTCTACCGCTCAGAATAAAACCTTCTTGAAGGCACAGAGTATATATCCTCAGAGCATGTCACATAAATAGCATATGTACAGTTTGGGTCTCAGCAGAAAACAGTATGCTCAGATTAGGATGATTTGAGGAGAGGACCACAAAAAGGCCTATTTATAAAGCCCTAGGGAAATCCTAAATAATATGGTACTCTATAGCCATTACTATCTCTTGCATGGAATTAGGGGAGGGAGAGGCTACATTTTTGGGCAGGAGGCGCTGTGACCTCTGGGTAAGGGATGAAGCCGGTCCTCTGGAGAAGGAGCTGGAGGAAGGAAACACCCTGACCCTGAAAATAGACCACACTCTCCCTCTGGCCATGTGCCTGGGCTCCCAGTTGGCCGAACCAACCAGGAATTAGAGGGCCATGGAGTCAGCTGATGTGGTCCATTGGAGTCATTCACCTGGGGGGCACAGTGGAAAGTGGATCAGATGGGCGAATGGAAGATTGTAAAGCCCTCCATTAATGCTCTAGACAGCTTCAGGTATGTGAACTTGAACAAGCTGGGTAAATTCTCTGAGCTTTGCATCTTTTCATTTTAAAATGAGGTAATCATAGTTATCTGGCTAAGTTAATTTAGGGCCAGATAATGTATGTAAATTACCCTTAACAATAGGTGCTATTTAATATAAAGCTGATCTTATTATTATTTGTTATATTTGTTACCACTGTTACTGTTTCAACTAACTCCTAACATAGACCTGAGGTTCACATGCCAGTAGGGAAAGAGGTAAGACATTTAAGAAGAATTTTAAACTCTTTTAGAATAACCATAGCATCTTCTGTGTATATATACTTTAACCTAAATTCTGATGATGAATGAAACAAAACTCCTACTTCTTGTTACCATACTTTTTCACTTTTCCCTACCTACTCGCCAGGGATAAGAAAGAAAATTAATAAACTTCCCCACTTTGAATTCCATTCCCCTACCTACTTCATAATGGGGAATCTAAAGACAGGGAAAAAGGCCAAAAGATTTGGGATCAACAGAGAGAAATTGAGATTAACACACATTGCCTGACTTCACTGTTACAGCAATTCAATGTGATTCTGTAAAAACTGTGAGGACAGGCAGGTGAAGACTGTGAGTGTAGGCATTGAGGTATAATGAATGTGCCCACCTCTCTCATTTCTCTAGCGTATTTATGATTACAATGGAGGATTTTTAGATGTAATAATAGAAAGATAATAGTATATATATAGTAGATTGCTATACTTTATTTGTAAGTTAGATTGTAAGTCAAATAGAAAGCCAAAGGGAAACATCTTAAAATTCTGTCTTGGAAATAATACAAAGGTAATCTCTTGTCTTTGCAAAAAAAAAGAAATCTGCACCTTCCGGCTCCTGGGCTACTAGTAATAGCATCTGATTTTGAAAGAAATTCTTACTCATTCCTTAGGGGAGACGCTTGGAGCTGTCTACATGGATGAGACTCCTGGCTGTGAATAAAACCAGGTCGGAGGTTTTGCTATGGTTTATTATATTACACCTATGAATAATTCATGAGCCATCTGTTGACCATAAAGCCAGTTAAGGAATTCTAATAAATGCATGATTTCCATTTCCTAGGGTAAAGCAGCATTGGCATTTACAACCTTCCTGAGCAATAAAATGCCAGTAAAAATATAACTGACAGTTATGGGTCTTTGCTATTTCTAAGCATTAATCACCTCAAAGACAGTATCATGTATCTTCACTTCTAGAACACTGAGCTACAAAACGCTGGCAACGTGTTAAAACCCCAATTACTTCTTATGATACAATATCTTATATTCACATGAGCCAGACTTAATGACTCACAAAGACAATTTGGAATAAATATGGATATTCACCCTGGAATTTTCTCTTTCAATGGCAATAATTATTAACAACACTAGTTTTTTTCTCTGAGGTAGTGATTTTTGGCAGTTTCGTTCTTATTCAAAATGAACTGAAGGTATGATTATTATAGTGCTGCTATCTTTCCCAGCTTGTAATTGCTCACATATTAATTGAATTTCTTTTTTACTGGGCGAAAGTACCACTGTATCAGCAGAAGGATATGATTTTGAAGTGTCATTGCCACAAAATGATTTTATTTTTTTTAAAGATTTTATTTATTTATTTGACAGAGAGAGCAATCACAAGTAGGCAGAGAGGCAGACAGAGAGAGAGAGGGAAGCAGGCTCCCTGCTGAGCAGAGAGCCCAAAGCGGGGCTCAATCCCAGGACCCTGAGATCTATACGTGAGCCAAAGGCAGAGGCTTAACCCACTGAGCCACCCAGGTGCCCCACAAAGTGATTTTAATGTGCTTTAACTGTTATGATTCTGAGTTACTTTCAAAAATCACAAATATTGCCTTCCCTGATTTCCAGGGTGATTCTGATCACCCTGGAAAAAATAAGGAAATAAATATACTTTAAAAAGTACCACGGGGCACCTGGGTGGCTCAGTGGGTTAAAGCCTCTGCCTTCAGCTCAGGTCATGATCCCAGGGTCCTGGGATTGAGCCCTGCATCGGGCTCTCTGCTCGACAGGGAGCCTGCTTCCTCCTCTCTCTCTGCCTGCCTCTCTGCCTACTTGTGATCTCTCTCTGTCAAATAAATAAATAAAATCTTTTTTAAAAAGTACCAAACCCCAGTCAGATTTTTGTCATGTTGATATTTTTGTTTTGAACCTTCTCGTATTTTTCTACATAAAGATGGGCGCGTCTCCTTTGGACCAGAAAAAACTCATGCCTGGAGAGTCTTGATTTTATCTCTCATTCCAACTGACTTGAGTAAAGTGACTATTTATTAAACTGCCTTTGTATTTTGCAAATAAAGATAACAAGTATATAATAAGACCCCAACTTTGTAAATAAATGCAGGTATGCATATGTGCATTTGTATTGATTTTTAAAAGATCAAGAGCGAATATTGCTAAAAATTGAAAATGATTACCTCTGGGTAATTTTTTTATTATAATTTTTGATTTTAATTTGTACTTTATTTTCTAAATTTCCTTTAATCATACAGTAGTTTATTTTTTAAGAAAAGCTAGTGAGAAGTAAAAGTGCTCATTTTCCTCCTCCTTTTATTCACAAAGGAGCACATCCAAAGAAAGCACTATAGAAGTTTGAAAGAGGAGATGGGCACTGAGGGGGTGGGTGCCCAGGACTGGGAGGGTGCAGGGATGGGCAGTCCTTAAGGTCAGCACACTGAGCAGATCTCTCAGGGATGACTCCCAGAACCAGGGTCCCAGAATCTAACAGGCACGTCAGAGCACACAGGCCCCAGCTGATGGTTGGATGGTTGCCACCTCTTGGACAAGGATGCCCCTGTTGATGTGACTGGTATATTCTTTGCCCTGCTGGATCCAGAGCTGCTGGTTGTTCAGTGCGAATGGAACCAGTGCAGGGCTCAGTCTCGCAAGCTGACTGACCACCTTTGGCATCCACCCCCAGACCCCTATTAGAGTGATTGGCATGAGGACTTTTGGTTAAACATGACTGGAATGAAGCTAGTCTTTTTAAATGGAGATCTGGGGACTCCTTGGTGGCATGGTCAGTTGAGCCTCCCACTCTTGGCTCAGGTTGTGATCTTGGGGGCCAAAGGATCAAGACCCATGCCGGGTCCACTCTTAGTGTGGAATCTGCTTGGGTTTCTCTGCCCTTCCTCCATACATGTAAATAAATAAATCAAGTAAATAAATAAACCTTTAAAAAAATAAAATATACATGTAAACAAATAAATCTTTAAAAAATAAAATAAAATAAAATAGCTGCATAAAACATATTGAAGTGAAAAGAGTAAAACCCATAAACCTTGAGACTATTTAATGTCTAGGTCAACTTTTATTATTTACCATTTACACCTGACCTCTTCCTTTGTGATTTCTTTAGACCAAAACTTCCAGGCTTCTGTACCTTCTCTCCACATGGTCAGTACTGGTCATCACCTTTTAATACAGTGTCCAGCTTTCCCTTCTTTTGTGTTTGCCTGGGAGCTCATTTATTCATCAGTATCTGTGGAGCCCCTATTGCCCCTAGGTCCTAGGTCCTGGGCAAGGTAAATGACTCACAGACCCATAAAAGTAAACTTCAGTTTTTTACAAAAAGGGTTTCCACCCCTCTTCTCAGCAGGACCTCTTAGCGAAGAGTTCACTGTGTAGTTAGAACTATTAGCCTTCATCTTCTGGATGTAGTCCAAGGCTTGGGCTGGGTACCATGTTACTACTGACAAGGGCTGATACCAAACGATGTCCTTGAAGTGAGAGCTGGGGTGGCATACAGTGCATCTATGAACTTAGCAATGTCTATCATAGTCCTCAAGTATAAAAAGAGACATGCAAACTAGTGGTATTTTGTGCATTGGTATATATCAGACCTGTGTGACTGACACCAGAGATGTTATTTTGCCTGGATAAGGACATTGGCATAAAGTCACTGAACAGATAGCATCTCATTTTGAAACATTATGGTGAAAAGTGGATGATGAGAACTATGGATGTTGGAGTGTCTGTGCTGTAGAGGTTGTCTGGAGACACCATGGCCGTCTGTTTTGTCTGTCTTTAGGTGACCTTGGGACTGTGCAAAGTGAGTGTCCAGCCCCTCCCTGATTAAGGCATTTTGTCTCTTTTGTATAGTAAAAATAACTGTGGACAGTATGTTCTGGCTGGGATTATGATGCCTCAATGCCATATGTTTGTGTTGACATTAATAATGTACTCTAAAATTTGGCACAAGCCTAGCCACATGCTTCCTGGGGGCAGGACTTCCTAGAGATCACAAAGAAATCAGTTCCAACCCCAGCCTTGATCAGGTTATTGAATTTGAATTTGATGCTCTAATCTCCAAGTGGGTAATTCCATCATCTTGTCAAAGACAACTATTGGGGAAAGAAGTGCTTCATAACGTACCATTGCATCTTACTGAACTCACTGTTAGTTTTGTAACAATGTTATCAGAATCTTTATGTACATCCCCTAGGCCCCCAGCCTCTTTTATGTTCAAAGTGGTAGCATTTTTGCACTTTCATCATAATGTTTGATGCTGAGTTGCTTTCTCCCCTTTCCCACTTTTGAAAAATGGTATAAAAAATAAAGAAATTGCATAGAGAGAGCAGGAGGCCCTCGGTAGAAATGACCCATTGATACACTGTACATCAATGTTGACTGCTGAATGAAAACAAGCTCAATGCCTACAATGCTTAGGCCCTAAAGTTTTCGTATACTAGAGCTTTGTGAGCACTCAACCCAGATTTTTAATAAATCTGTCCCTCTTGGGATTTTCAGTGTTTAATAACCAAAAGTAAGCAGCTAATTTGCCAAATATAGTTAAGTGAACAACCTTTATCACCCATTCTGCTGCAGGAGGCAGGTGACATTTGGTTTCATGGCAATTAATAGGTAACTTTTAAATGGCCAGTAAATTGGCAATTGATTTTATTTTCAAATGAACATGGCCACCACAGAAACACTGTGTCACTTTTGATTAGCATCAACATGACAAATTTGTAATGAACATTAATGTCAGTGACTGAAAGATTTCTACAAGATCTGTTTAAAGTATTTAGGGAGTGGGGACGCCTGGGTGACTCAGTGGGTTAAGCCTCTGCCTTCAGCTCAGGTCCTGATCCCAGGGTCCTGGGATCGAGCCCTGCATCGGGCTCTCTGCTCAGCAGGGAGCCTGCTTCCCCCTCTCTCTCTGCCTGCTGCTCTGCCTGCTTCTCTGCCTACTTGTGATTTGTCAAATAAATAAATAAAATCTTAAAAAAAAAAAGAGTATTTAGGAAGTGAAGATCCCTGTGGCTGGTGCTGATACAGAGGTGAGCACAGGAGCTCATATCCAGTGGGGGAGTTAGTCAAAGAATGGCAAAAGATGGGCGCCTGTGTGGCTCAGTTCGTTAAGCGTCTGCCTTCAGCTCAGGTCTTGATCCCAGGATACTAGGATCATGTTTGCCTCTCCCTCTGCCCCCCCCACCCTACTCGTGCCCTCTCTCATTCACAAAAATAAATAAAATATTAAAAAAAAAAAAGAATGGCAGAAGAAAGTGAAAAATCACAGCTGTGACAGGTGATGGAGAAGGATCATAATGCTGCCTAGGGTGGATTCTCTGGAAGCAGAGCCTCAGGTAGGGGTTTGGATGCCCCTGATTTAGTGGGCTCATAGGAGGAGAGGTGTCCAAATCAGGCCAAGGCAGGGAAGATGAGGTCTCAGCTAGACTGAGCTTTAGCTTGATCCCATGGAAGCTCTGGAGCCTGACTTATACCCCAGAGTTGCCCCACCTTAAGGCAAGTTGGTCTTTCATGGTCTCCCCTGCCCTGAGCTCCTCAGACATTAACCAGAGTCTGACCTGGGGTGGATGGGTATGATATGTCTCCGGGGCAAGGGGGATTCTGTAAGGCCAAGGGCAGTTTTCTAGAGAAGGAGGACAACAGAGGGAATACATGCACCAAGTTGTGAGGGACCCTTGATGTGGCTCCAACAGCATCTGCTGGAGATGCTAAGAGAACATATAATACAGTGTTCTTCGTTCAGAGCTCTCTGATGGCCACCCTAGCACCCAGAAAAAGAGCCAGATTTCTGAAAAGGACTGCCAATGCTTGTAGGACCTGGTGGGGCTGGATTCTCAGTTATCTTTTCTATTTAAACGGCAGTGTGTGTTTTGGACATTATTTCGCATTTCTTCAGCATGTGTTGGGGCACCCAGTTTTGTTGTCTTACGTTTTTATTCCAAAGATCTGTAAGTGACCTAGGATTTTGCTTTAAGTAAAACCTGACATATGATATGACTCTTCTGGCTTCAGAGAAATCTTTTTTCCTCACTAAATGTGATCAGAATTACTGTCTCCATTTGAAATTGGCCCAGGGTTGAAGATAGAAAGAAAGAGTTTTGGGGGTCAAAACGTATATACATATTTTTAAAACTACACAAACGTTTTGCTAGATACAGTGGACTTCTTTATCTGGGCTGTGTCCTTACTTAAAACATCTGCCTTTCTTCCCACATTTAGGTTTGTCTCTTAGATCTCTACAGCCTGGGCTCTTTTCACTTTTTTCAGGGCCTCTCTCTATTATTTGATATCAATTCATTTTTTTCCTCCTTGAATTCTTCACCTTTCTGAGTTCCATTTTAGCATTTGGTGTCCGTCCTATAGCAAACCCAGGGAAGTTCCTGAAGTCTGGCCATCTGTCGAAATCCTGCGCCGCCTCTGACATCCCCTACGATCCATGTTGTTGAGGCCTTGGTGCAGACAGACCCCTGTTGACAACATTGTGACTCCCTGCAGGTGTTTGAGTCACTGTCGTTATCAGCCTGGCTGCTGGGTCTGAAACACTGCCAAGTTCCTGAAGAGACAATTTTATCTGACAGATTTCTTCCAATTGCAGTAACGTATGTTACTTATAAGACATACATCTGAGGATCGATTTAATGTTTAATTAGAACACATCAACTCATGTTCCCTGTATGCTAGTGAGGGCTGGCCGGGGGGACTTCTGGCACACTGGAGGAACTCAGGAAATATAGGTATGTTGAATAAAAGTGAACTGGCTGAGTTTGGAGAATCCAAAGAGAAACAAAACATTTTGAGTTTTTGAAGAACCCAAATTACTAGCAGGGAAAACGGACCTGAAAATACATGGTCATAACAAACTGTGATATGCCTGTTTTCTCATCTGGAAATGAGGGGCAAGACCTCTCTTTGGAGAGAATTGAAAGAAATCATGCATGTGAAGTGCTTAACAGAATGTTTTTATGTTAGGGCACCATTTAGTGGAGACATGTACAGAGCAGGGAGAAAGTAGTTGATTCTATGGAGTAGTGGTGAAGTATATCCAAAAAACCTTAATAGACTTAGTGCCTGAGAGTTGAGCAAGGTTTTGTGGTTCTCTCCATCCATTCATTCATGATCTGTGTTGGCAGCAACACCCATGTCTATCAGTTACACTCTCTATGTTTATATAGGATGAGAAATTTGACCTCAGTGGATAGGTTTGATCTCCTAATATGACTTAACGTACTTATTGATGGAATTGCCAGTTTTATCACCAAAAGAACCACTGACAATTGCAGTTAAAAATTATTTACAGATACCCAATGGCCTTGATCATATTAAACAACAGGAATTGCTAAACATTGTGTTTCAGAACCTCAGGTCCTGCCAACTCTCTTGGGAATGACAAAAGATATTTTTATAACAAATTAGTAATTTCAACACCATAAAATATTTACTAGGGAAAACTAACCAAGTATATATTATTAATAAGTATTTTAAAAGAGGGTATGTATCTTTTAGCATCTGTCCTATGTTCAGTTTTTTTGTTGTTGCTAAATCATGATCCTAATGATAAGGCCTAGTTTTCTCTGATAGTGGAATCTTAAAAACACTTCCTTGTGTCTGAGGCAAAACTGTATCATGGTGCATTGACAAAATATCCTCCAGGGCTATTTACCCAGTAATGTCAAACTCACGGATACAAAAACATGTCAGCTCCATTGTCCATGCGTTTGGGTTTTCTAAAGTAATATGGAAATATTGTGATGATGGATGGGTATTAGTGTTTAAAGATCAGAAATATTTAAAACCTAAAGCAACCATAGAAACTTACTTCTTCATAAATGTTTCTGAAATTTTGCTTTTGACGAGGCTTAATCCATAACCAAATGCCATTGCTAAATATAAACCTGAAATACAGGTTTTTGGTATTTGAAAAGGTGGGCCTGGATTACATTCAGCTCTTACGTTACCCAGCTCCTTCATCCCTGCTAGCGTCTCTGCAGGATACAGGGCACCGACTTAAACATTGTCGGGAAAATAGGAAGTAGTACTGCATACAAAACAGAAAATCTAAAAAACAAAAGGCAATATTGGTTTTCTTGTTCAAAACTGTTTCCTTTGGATGCCAGGTATACACGTATGTATGTGTACCTCCCTGTTATATAACACAATTTTTAAGCCTAAAGTTTGAGTAATATGACTTACTAGTTAGAAATATTCTCCATCACAAACTATTTGGTTTTGATTGTTACGCTAGACTGTTTTGACCCCATTGATTTTGGTTCCTAATGCCTTTTCTGCCAGACCACATCCTCCTAATGCTTGACCTATTCTATTTATTCAAGAAGTAGCTGGCAGCTTGCTTACTTGACCCTTTGGGGGGACTGGGCATGCAGTGGGGAACCACCCAGACCAGGCCCCACCCTCACCCAGTTCTAGGGGAGGAGGCAATTAACAATAAACAAATGAACAGGTATGTAAAGTCATTAATTACGGATTGCAGTAGGGGCTGGGAAAGGAGGAAATAGAACACTGACATAGACATTAATGGGGACACATTCTCTACCAAATATTTGAAGACAAAATATTGGAAGACCTGTATATTACTTGATTTTCCAATATAAACACCACATGAGAAATTTAATTTAGAATTAGGTGCCAGAAAATGCTATCTCCTGTGAGGAACTAGTGAGCTTCCTTCTTTGTATAACAGAAAATTAACTCGTTTACCCTATTTCCTTTTTTTTTTTTTTTTTTTTTTTTTATTTTCTTGGCTCTGTGTTCCAGGAAGCTTGGAGGAAAATTTGATGCCTCATGAAAGCATTAAATTATCTGTTCTGGTCAGTGTATTTGTGCAGGAGATGAGCTAAAATACCACCGTGACCCCTGCACCCCATCCAAGGATGTGCTTGTAAAATAGTGGGTGGTTCTGAGGCAGGCCAGGGTCAGCCTAGATAGACCAGAGCAGAGATGTTTGAAGGGTAGTTTTTGTAAGGAAATTTCTCAGCATGATGTGCAACATAATTCACACCTCCACTCTGCACCAAATTCTCAAAAAAATCTACTTTATTCTCTAGTGTTTGATAGAAATTGGTTTTGTATTTGGGGATGCATCCCAGGGTTAAGGCTGGCCTGAAATTGGATGTAGAGTTAAAGCAGATGTCCCCAAGAGGTCAGCCTCATTCTGTTCACATTCTGTTCCTGATCCTTTCATCTCTTTTCCTTATTATTTCTTTCCCTAGTTTGTTGATTTTATTGTATTTATTCATTTATGTATGTGAACATTGTTGAGAAATACAAACAAATCCCTCTCTTGAGTTCCCTGAGAACCTAAGGTGTGATAGGCAAACAGACTGAGATGAAAATCCGTGCTCTGATATCTATTGGTGTTTGCTATGGTGCCCTCCCCCATGTCTACCTTGCCAGTCCAGTACTCCCAAAGCATAGTGTCTCAAAGTGTTGACTGCTGATGGCTCATAATTGCTCCCATATCAGAATTTTCTTCCTAGAGATTATAACCCCCTTGTTGGAGGGTGGAGTGGCTTCCCAAGACATGACTGACTAAAAAAGGGTGCGAAAAGCTATCCTCTTCTCAGAGCAGAACCAGCCGTGCAGTATAATCCAAGTTGCCAGAGCTCCAGTGGGGTCAGATTGAAGCAGACTCCACTGAGACTACGTTTCCACTTGCCTCCTTCCCCTTTCCTAATCTGTTTCCTTTCTCCCCTTCTTTTGAGAATACTCCTGCAATAAATCATGTGCACAAGAATCCCTATCTCAGGCTCTACTCTTTGGGCCTCTGTTTTCTTATTTGTAAAATGATGAGAGCTCATCACTGATAGAATTATTTTGAGGAGTAAGTGAAATAATACATGTATAGTGCCCAGAAAGACTTAAAAAGCAGGCATTCATGAGCTGGTATTAACTGTGATGTAAAGCCACATTCCATGACTAAAGAAACGTTGAAAAATGGACACCTTATTAAACACTTCCCAGGTGTCTTGTTATGCATTCTATGCAGGTGCTAGTCGTCATGACCCAATAGATGACAACAGTCATATTGCTAAGTGGCAGACTTTTTCCCATTTCTAAGTGCAGGGCTGCCCTCTATGGGACTCTGAATAAATTAATTGAGGATGTTAGGTTATGAAGTATACCTCTTGCAGCTAATAGTAAACTGTATGAGGATTGTTCTGTCGAAGCTTTAAAAAGCTTCTCGCGACCTATAGAGACAAATACTTCCAGTTGTCCTTAGAATTTGTGTCCCTATTCCCTTGAGGCTTGGGTTTTAGAACCTAGTGCTAACTTAGATCTCTGCTCCAACTTCTTATTTCTAGAGAAGAAACTCAAAATTCAAAGAGGTGAAGCGGCTTGTTCACTGTCCCATGATGAATGAGGAGAACTGAATTCAAATCTTACCTCAGCCCTGGCTTCCAACTCAGACTGTTTTTGTGTGATGTGCTGCTGTCTATATGGACATGGATTCTTTCTCTATGAATGGTTGCCATCTGTTTAATGACATTGAGTAATAAATATTTTTACTACAGTCCTGCTTTTCTCTGCCTTGCTCACTTATCTCTAGCCACCTGCTCATCATACCGTTTTTCCAGCACAAAGGGCAAGCTTCCTACTGTAGGACCTTTGCTCTGGCGCTTCCCTTTCCCTGCCACACTCTTCTATGTACTGCCTTCAAGTCTTTGCTCAAATGTCACCTTCTCACGCTGGCCCCCCTATTTAATATGGTGGGCGCTCACCACCAACACTCCAGATTTCCCCTTGCCCAGCTCTACTTTTTCTTTTTTCCATAGCACTTATCATTTCTGTTATACTATATAATTTACTTATTCGTTATTTAATACCATGAATGTAAGTGCCTTGGGAGCAGGGTTCTTTGTCTCTTTTGTTCAGTGACATGGTTCATGTGCCTAGAACAGTGCATAGCACACAACAGTTTTAGTATGTGTTGAATTAATTAACCTTCCAAAATGAATTTATCACCTAATGGAAGGGTCAGTGCTCCAGTGTGGAAGTACAGCTCTCTGTGATGTCTGAGAGAATTTGAAGAAATGTCCTATTCCTCATGGAAGACCAGGCCACTGCTGTCTTAACTCTGCCCACTAAGAGACCAGTATCAAGAGGCATGCTGTAATTAGAACTCCTTACTCACTGTCCCCTAAGAGGCCTCCAGGGCCTCCCATCAAGCCTCTCATCACCTTTGATCTCCCTCATGCCCACAAAGCCAAACCTTCTCCATCTCTGGGCTCTTTCCCCATGTAGTTGGGTCAGCCTATGCTCTGACTCCCCCTCTAAACTTCATCTCCCCCAAACCTTTCTATTTTGCCCCCAGAGCTCATCACCTCATCACCATCAGCCACAGAGACCCCCTATCCTCAGCCTCTTCTCTGAGAGTTGTCACTGCTGTCTTGCTTGAAGCATGCCTCTCCTCCAAGGACACCACTTCCACAAAGCCTTTTCAGATGGTGGCTGTTTCTTCTCTTCCCCGTTGTAACTCTGGGCCTACTCCAGACCAGAACCTTACTCCTTTGAGGCACTTTCCATCTGAATGTACTATGTGTCACTTGACCTTGTTATGGGCATCTGTCAGCCTTGTAGCCAGTCCCCCTTATTCATAGGATATTTCATTACCTAGACCTCTGGCTCTCACTCTCTGTTCCTGTGGCCCTTCCACTTCTCTTTGGTGACCTCAGCATCTCTGCAGTGACCCAGAATCCTAGTCTCTCAATTCTTTGCTCTCCATTAATCTTGAAGTCCACGGCCCTTCTCTAGTTCTTGACATCCTCGACAATGCCCAGCTCCCACATTCTTGACCTCAAGCATCCCGGTCTCTGACCACCATTTCCTATCTTTGAGTGCCCTCTCTCTAATGATTCTTCCCTGAGATCTAGTGGGTTCCACGTTTTCGTTGTTAAGGTCACCTCTTGTCCTGACTTCATCCTTATTTAGCTGGGATTTCATTAATATATTTGGTGGTTTTTTGCATTCATTTTCAGTCCTTTGGCTTTTGCTTCTTCAGCCATACTCACCTGGCAAACCCCACCCCTGGGGAGCCCCCAGTTGCCCTCTGCACCTCCCCCCAGCACCTGAGCAGCTGAGTAGGGATGGAGGGAAATGCACCACCATGCTGACTGCTTCTACTTTAAATTTCTGACGACCTGAGTCAGTGGATTCTAAGCTCTGCCTGGCATTCCTAAATTGTTTCCACAGTCAATCTCCATTCTCCAAAATGTCAGTTAGTCACACCTTGTCCTCTATTCTCCACCCTCCTCACTCCTGTCCCCTCCTCATTCTCAGCTAATTACATCTTTTTTCCTGAAGGTTAATTTTATTTATTCATTCTGAACTAAGAATAAAGTTACGTGTTTTATTAATAGGCCCTGTCCTCCCAGGCATGGTTGCTTATTAATAATAATGAACCAGTAATTGAAATTTCAACTAGAAGTAAATCGGTCCTAAGAGAAAAGTCAGCTAGCACCCATTCAATTTTTCCCTCCTCTACTAAGCTTTTTATAGAGAAATTAAGGTTTACATGACATTAGCCTAATCTTTGCCCCTCTTTAAAGATGGGCAACTTCCGTTTTAAAGAGTTGGGAGTACTTTCTATCCAAAGATACATACTGTTAACATTTTGATGTTTATTGGTATAAGTTTGTTTTTCTTTAATTAAGTATTTTCTTAATTCAGCAAGAAAACAAAAGCAATTGGAAGCAACTTTTTGCCACCAGATCCTCTCTGTTTTCCCTCTTAAGGCAGGTGATTAGGCATTAAGCATGGGTAGCAATAAACAATTTGTAGGTGGAGAAAGCTGGGTGGTTCAGTTGATTAAGCGTCTGTGTTCGGCTCAGGTCATGATCCCAGGGTCCTGGGGTCAAATCCCACATCAGGCTCCCTGCTCAGTGGGGAGTCTGCTTCTCCCTCAGCCTGCTTTGCCTGCTGCTCCCCCTGCTTGTACTCTATCTCACTCTCTGACAAATAAATAAAATCTTAAAAAAAAAAAAAAATTGTGGATTGATGCATTATCCCCAGCATCTCAGAGCCCAATAGGGACAGGCTCGGCAGGCCTGAATTTCTTTGAGTTGTAAGACTTTGACTCTGTGCTAATTCTTCTTAGCCTTCAAAGACTGTCAACTTTCCAGTTACTTTCTTTACCATGATTTCAGTGAGATAATGACATCATTTTTAATCACGTGTCTGTCTGCTTTTAATTTGCCTGCTAAATCGGCATAACTTGAACTTAATAACTTAAAGGATTACTTTAAGTATGGTTTAAAGTATAAAAATTTCTTTTATGACTTAAAGTATAAACATAAATCACTTACTAATTAAAACATAAACACTTCAAGCAAAGTGGAATCCCAAAGACACAGAACTTAATGAATGCAAACACAACTTATAAAATCACCTTATAAATGTTATAAATAAATGCATAGCACCCAGTGACTGCAGTGTGAAATAGTATCCACAGAGACAGTTCTGAGAGTTTCCAAGTGAACTGCTCCAAGCGTTCCTTGGAGCAGCCCAGCTAGCGAGAGTGTAAGAGGTTGTTCTGGAAACAGCATCTGCTCCTCCCAGGAGAGTCTTCTTCCTTCCCACGGCACAACTGACTGGTGTCTTAAATCCCAAAGCAGAGAGTCAAATAAAAAACCCACCGAGACTGCCCCTCCGGCATAGTCATGCACGAAGCTGGTCCCCAGGCTGCCTCACGGGCAGATGCACACTGTGTCTTTACACAGACTCACACCCAGGAAAAGATACTCGAAGGACTTAGGTTTAGTGGTCTGCACATTATTTTCTGTCCCTTCCCTAATTTCTGTGAGTCTTTATTTGGGGAGGTAAAAGCCAGATGATAAGCCAAGAAATCTGATAAAACTGGCATAAAATCCTCCCCGTGTGGCTGATCGTCCCCACAGACAGCCCTGAGCAGCCCACAGCCATGGTGGTGATGACAGGTATCTGCAAGGTTTTACAGATGGAAATTATATACGCTTGTTCATTTTTCCTAGTGATGTTCTTATATTAGTAACATGGCAGGTTGCCTCCTCCTTTCTCCTACCCAGGATCTGAATACCTGGAAAACACTAGAAGTCTCTGCATTTCAGTTGCAATTTTCATGAATTCCTTGCAGCAGTGCTTCCCAAAGTGTGGCATGTGGATCACTGCTGGTAGACCAGATGAATGTGGGTGGTGCAGGACTAAACATTTTTTATATTAATAGTTATGTTTTTGTTTTAATGTGTATTAGAAAAAAAATGAACAAACATAACTTGCCCAGTATTTCATGGATGTAAATATTTAGAATTAGTCAAAAGGAAGAGGATAGTTAAGATTTTTTAGGTGAGAATGATTAAAACAAGAGTATTAAGTAAATAGTAATGAAGTCGATTAATGCATTTGGCAAAAATTGTGAAAGTGGCCTGCAAACTCACAATGAGAAAGTGATGTGCTCAATGGCAGAGGCCAGCAGGCACAATTTCTTAAAAGGTGAAAGATATGGAAACTCCTGGAGACCATTCCTTGAAATGAGACAACACAGCATAGTCCCATATGGAAAGATTTTCTAATCAGGCACTCGAGCTTCTCCCACTGGAAAGTACAGCTGCCAATGATACTGTCCATGCTGTATGGGGTTTATTTTACATTCTTATGAGGTTTTGTCTCATAAATTGATGAGTCTTTTGTTTGCAGAGTCAGAGAATAACCACATAATGACTACAACTGAATTCCTTCAGTCATTCATTCAACAAACACTAGAGAGCACTTTCATGTATCAGATGCTGGGCCAGGTGCTGGGGTTAGGGGAGTGAGAGGGTCACCCACTGCAGGAGGTCAAGCTTAGGAATGACTTCCCGTAGCAGCATTTCTGAAAGCTCATTCTGGCTATCCCGTGACTGGACAGCAGCAGAACTGGAATAGATCAGAGAAGAGATGATGCAGGAAGGCACGATAGTGGCGGTGGCAGTGGAGAGAAATGAGCAGGTTCAAGAGATATTTCAGGGTAGATCCAATAGAACATTGCATAAGGGAAAGACAGGAGTCAGGGGAGAACGCTAGGTTTTTGGCTTCAGACGCCCTGTGGGTTGGAGATGCCAGGTCCCCAGGGCTCACAGAACACATTGCTGGGGCTCAGTATCACGTTCTCTAGGAAGTCCTGCCCTTTGTGGCTGCGTGTCATCTCTCCCCGAGGGCACAGGTGCTGCCTTATTCTTCTGGCATGAGGCCAGTCATGTAAAAGGCATTTGGTCAGTGTCAACTGAAGGACTAGTAGAGAACTTGGGGTGTGAGATTGAGAGACTGGTTGACTTCCAGTGTAGAGCAGTCCCTCTGCCCCATTTAAAATTTAATTTGGAGATGGATTTTGAAACTGCACTCCTGTGTTACCTTGTCACTCTAAAAACCTACAAGTAAGCACAGTAGGAGTCTGCCCTTCTGCCTCAGGAACGTAAGCATGGGCTTGGTAACAGGCAGAGCAAAGACCAGGTGAGCAGTTGGAGGGGACACAGTAATCAAGGGAGATGCTGAGCAGTTTTTTGATGTCCAGTGGTGTTTGGTGCAGGCGTGTCTGACTTTGTACACTTCCTGCTCTACCACCCTCATGTTTTCTTTCCAAACAATTCTTAAAGTAGTACGTCAGTATTTGATTTCTTACCTTTCCCTGAGGGACTTACACTAATCAAAGGAGCCTGAGAAATATTAGACTGTGTCCATTGTTAGAACAAGAGCCACAGAGCAAAAATCTTGCCAGAAAGAAATTGTGGTGCCCAGGCAGGGTTTCCACCCTCCACTGCGATGCTAGGACAGCATGAAAGAGGGCTAGGCTATGGGGCTGGTGTTCTACTCTGCCTAGTGATTCTGGCCCAACCCACTTTGGGCCCTCCCTGGCTAGTCCACATCCTGCTTCTCCCTAATCCCCATGTATGTGTGTTTGGTGTCCATCTGCTGCTGTGTGTCGCGGGCTTCTGTCTTACAGATACCCCCTTGGTGGCCCACAGCACTTGACCCTGTGGTATGACAAAGTCAGTACTAGTGAAATGCATGAAATAGCACATATCTATGCTTTGGGCTTTAATGTTACCATCAGTTGTTATTTCTACAAATAGTTAAGTTCATTCTCTGGCTTTATGAGCCATCCCACCCTCTCTTTGTTAATGGCTCCGAGGTAAAAGTGGATGCACAGAATTAATGAGCCAGAACATTAATGTGGTTTTCAAAATGATGCAGATGAGAGCATTACAATGTGGAAATAGACTTCATGAGCAGGTGACTTGAAACTGTGATTTGATTTCATGGGCATTAAAGCGAAACGGGAACATCAGCGGTGTTGCTCCTCACTGCTCATGGTCCACCTTGTTAGTGTGCTGGGTATACGGCATAGGTGTCAGGAACATCTTTTGAGTGTCTTGTCCATAGTTTCCTGTAATATTTTGCAGATCTCCTTTGTGACTAAGTCTATAGTGGTAAAACAAAATACACATACATATGTAATCAGAAATTGTGAAACGTCTATAAAGGAGAAACAAGGTGTCCCACAGGGGACTAACTTTCCCCTGAAGGACAAGGGGAGGTCTTTCATGGAGAAATGGAGGAGGGTGAATGGACTCAAGCAGAAGGAACTTGGAGGAGAGAAGCTTTCAAGAAGAGAGAGCATGTGGGAAAGCCTCAAGGAAGGCAAAGAGCACGGCATTTTCAAAGAACAGCCAGAAGTGGAACAGATGGTATAGATCAAGCCTGATAAGGGGAGGGGCAGATTTGGAGGCAGGCAGGCCATGTGGCTCCTATTGTATCTTGAGAAAAACTGGAGTCTGTGAAGTCTTGTTAAGCAGGTGGGTAATGCATTTTTAGAGGCCCTTCTTGATGTAGTTTAGAGAAGAAATTAGGGAAGAGGAAGAAATGTCCCCAGTTTAGAAAGAGGCTGTTCCAAGATGCCCCTCAACAGATGAATGGATAAAGAAGATGTGATTCATATATACAATGGAATATTACTCAGCCATCAGAAAAGATGACTACCCAACTTTTGTATCAACATGGATGAGACTGGAGGAGATTATGCAGAGTGAAATAAGTTAAGCAGAGAGAGTCAATTATCATATGGTTTCACTTACTTGTGGAGCATAAGGAATAACACGGAGGACATTAGGAGAAGGAAAGGAAAAGGGGAGGGAGTGGAGGGATGGGTGAGCCTGGTGGTGGGTATTAAGGAGGGCACGTATTGCATGGAGCACTGGGTGTGGTGCATAAGCAATGAATCTTGGCACACTAAAAAAGTAAAAAAAAAAAAAAATTTTTTTTTTAAATAGAAAGAGGCTGTTGCCCTGGTCCCAGGGGAGATGCCAGATGGCACTGTGGGCTACTGCAAAGACCAGAAGATGGATGCCAACTACTTTACATTTAGGAGCTAGGGTGTGTAGAACCTGGACTGTCCATGATCCGTAAGGAGAGGCAAGACCAAGAAAATGTCCCATGTCTGCCTTTAGCAGCTGGATGGGTGGAGGAGCCATTCACGGGGGCCAGGATTCCAGGGCACCAGCAGCTTGGCAGGGGTGGAGGCAACATTTAAAACGTTCAACTTGAGATGTCTGTGAAATGACATCCATGCACTTGCTTCAGGAATCTGTGACTGAGCACCCACCTTCTTAGAAGTTTCCATGGTTTAGTGTTCACTGCGCTACCCCGAAATGGTAAAGATTATTAGTGTCTCTTGGGAACATGGTATATTTGCCACGTTCACTGGCTGCCATCTGCAGCCACTTTGGCCACGCTTCGGGACAGGAGAAATAGCTGCCAGCTTAAAGGGGAAATTGGTTCTGTTTCCTGTAAGCAGCCAGACTGAATGAGGGCATGTTGGGTGTGATGGCCTCAGCAAATGCTTGGGGAAATCTCTTTGCTTTGGAGAAGTACTTCATATCAGTTTAGTCTTCAGAGTCACTGGAAGACAGAGGCAACCTCTATTTTTGTCAGACTTCTGTTTCAGGCGAATGCATCCAGCCATGGGGAAAGTAGTTTCAGAATAGACCTGATCAGGTGTCGGGGGACAGTTCATGCTGAGACAATAGCATTGAGGCCTTAGCCGGTCATCGTTGTCCTGTGAGCTACTAAGCAGGCTGTTCTTTGATTTTGCATTTGTTTAAATATGTAAGAATGCATACTCGCAGAGTGGTTTTTGAAATAGCAGAACCAATGTGGAAGTTGTGGGAGGAAGGGCGATAGAAACACTAATGTATACGAATGCTCCCTGCCTTCGCTGGGTGGTACTGTCCAATCAGTGTGCAGACTGTCTGATCAGTGCACGTAGCCTGAGTTCAAATCCTCACTGGCTCTGAGATGAGTCATGAGAAACCAGCCTTCACAAACCTCAGTTTCTCCTGCATTTTCTGGCAATATGCCTAGAGTGCCTAACGTGACTCCTGGTCCATGGCAGATTGAAGAAGTCAGGGTTCTCCAGAGAAATGGAATCAGTAGGGGTGTGTGTGTGTGTGTGTGTGTGTGTGGAGAGAGAAAGACAATGAGAGAGAAAGGAAAAGATTTTAGAGAATAGTCTCATATAATTGGTAAATCAAAATTTTGTTGGGTAGGTAGGCAGTCTAGAGATCCAGGGAACAGTTGTAGTTCTAGCCCAAAGGCAGTCTGCTGGTCGAATTCCTGCTCCCATGAGGGAAAGCGGTCTTTTTCTTAAAAATCTGATTGATTCGGGGACACCTGGGTGGCTCAGTGGGTTAAGCCTCTGCCTTCGGCTCAGGTCATGATCTCAGGGTTCTGGATCGAGCCCTGCATCAGGCTCTCTGCTCAGCAGGGAGCCTGCTTCCTCCTCTCTCTCTGCCTGCTTGTGATCTCTCTCTGTCAAATAAATAAATAAAATCTTAAAAAAAAAATCCAACTGATTGGATGAGGCCCATCCACATTATGAAAGGTAATCTGCTTTATGAAAAGTGTACTCATTTAGGGGTACCTGGGTGGCTCAGTGGGTTAAAGCCTCTGCCTTCGGCTCCGGTCATGATCCCAGGGTCCTGGGATCGAGCCCCGCATCAGGCTCTCTGCTCAATGGGGAGCCTGCTTCCACCTCTCTCTCTGTCTGCCTGCCTCTCTGCCTACTTGTGATCTCTGCCTGTCAAATAAATAAAATCTTTAAAAAAAAAAAAAAAAGAAAAGTGTACTCATTTAAATGTTAATCTCACCTGGTGGCTCAGTAGGATAAACGTCTGCTGCCTTTGGCTTATGCTATGAGCCCAGGTCCTGGGATTGAGTCCCACATTGGGCTCCTTGCTCAGTGGGGATCCTGCTTCTCCCTCTCCCTCTGCTGCTGCCTCTGCTTGTGCTCTCTCTCTCTCTCTCTGACAAATAAACAAATTTTTTAAAAAATGTTAATCTCACCTCGAAAATACTGTGGGAGCAACATCTAGATATGGTTGACCAAATGTCTGGGTATCATGGCCTTGCCAAGTTGACCTCTAAGATTAATCATCATACTGGTGCTCTGAGATGGCTTTCAGACTTCCCTAGCTCTCCCCGCCCAGTTAAATCCTCAGAAGGGCCCTTAAGTAGACTTTCCATGCTTTCTTTTAACTTGTGTCCGTGCGTGACTCTGCTCTTTTTTTGTCTCTGAACCTCCCTTCATTTAGAACATTATACAGCACAAGGTGGCATCTCCATATATGTTTATTGAATAAAGAAGCACATGAACTATGTAGGATTCATTTATAAAAGCAAAAGACAGAAATTTCAACAAGCTGTGAATTTATTTATTCACTAAAATTTTAAAGCAGTGGATAAATTTAGATGTGGGCTTCAGGACATACATCTTAACATATTGTTAAAATAAAAATATACAACCAAAGCCCATGAAGACCATTAAATTAAGGCTGTCCTTCTTTATCAAATGGTCTTTTCTGTATTTAATTTCAGACCATGTTCTTAGGTGTAGCTAGGCTGTAAGTCCCTATTTGGCCCTGGTTTTCTCTCCAGGGAAATAAGAGAGCACAGTATAAGAGGGAGGGTCCTACACTGTCACTGTTGAACCCAAAATCAAGAGACCAACTCAGACCCAGAAAACATGGGCTGGAAGACAGCTAAGGGAGAGAGCTAGAGCTCTTCAGCAGTTTTGGTAATTACTGCAGCATCCTTCAGGACACCAGACATCACAGCTCTCCATGTGGACACTCACCCTCAGGAGGCCTTCCACTTCGAAACGCAGAATACACACTTACTCCAATCAACCTCCCCTGACTACCCCTCCCCCGCAAGCAGTGTTCCTAAAAGAATGAGAAGTACGCAGAATTTCAGATTCCCTGCAGTCACTTTGCCTCTTGTCTTTCCATTTCCTCGTGCCCGAACAAGGCCAGGCAACCTCAGGGATGCAGACATGAGGTGTTGATTTTGGTGGAGACTTGTTGAGTCAGTCTGTCCCCTGAGTATTTTTTCTATCTTTGCTTAAAGCTTCTTCTGCCTGCTTTTGCCCCAGTACTGGAGTTGGGGTGGCAGGACTCACTGTCAGAAAGCCAAAGCAAACAGAGGTGGGGGGGGGAGGGAAGGAAGTTGCAACATGCAGGTTCTCCACTGAAGTGAATGAATCTTCCCGCTGTGACAGAGAGACAGAGAGGCCAGAGTTGCATGGCCCAGCAGTGGAGCTGGTCAGAGCCTGCTGATGAGCCCTATCCTGGGCAGGCTCACCATGGGCAGGTGGAGGGATAGAAGGCTATGAGCTTCCAGTGTGGTGGCTTGGGACTTCCTAAGGAGCAATCTGAGATGGGCTTCTAGGGGTCACAGATCATCTGGATGAATGGTGGTCTCCTGGGGCCAAAAATCTCTCAAATGGAAGTGCCATAACCTAGAAAAAGACTGCATTTCTCAGTGTTTCCACAAGTGGTCATACTGATATGACCTACTAATATCATTGTAATGATAAAAACCATGATTTTATTACAGGCCTGTGATGGACAGGTGCTGTGACTGCACACTTCATTTTTGTCCTTCCTACAGCTTTATGAGGTGAGCATTATTGGCCTCATATTATAATAAGGAAACTGAGTCAGAGAGCTGAGATACCTTGCCAAGTCAGGATTCTTACCCAGGTCTTTCTGATGCCAAAGCCTGTGCTCTTCATGCAGCACTTTCTTGATGAAGATACTTCCCTTTCTCTTGCAAGAAAGGATGAGCCTAGGGAAAGGAATGCTGTCCTGGAAACTGGGAAGGAAAGACAACAAATCAGAGTCCTACGAAGATGGCTAGCCATTCAAGGACAAGCCAAGAGGGAGGCAGGGAAAGGCAAAGGGAATGGGGGCAGTGCTGGCCATTCTGAAGCGCGGAGCCAGATTTCTGGAAACTCTGCTGGAAAGCAAAGCTATGGGAAAAAAGCAGTGCCAAGACTTGAGGAATTCAGGCCACCAGAAACACATGGAAGGCTGGCTTCCGAGAATGGCCACCAAGGAAATAAGAGTGCTTCCTTTGACATGCAGTGCCTGGAGAAGAGGAGAATAGGCAGAAGAACACGGGTCACCCCAAAATTATATTAAGAGGGACCCATAGAGGTGATAAGTAACAATGCCCATTGCAAATCCCAAAGGCCTGTGAAGAACAGAGCAGCCCCCAGTGAGCCAGTGAGCCAAGCGATGTTAGAAGCCACTGCAAAGAAAGCTGCCCTAACCCGGGGTCATTTTTAGGCCATCTTCACACCCAGCCTCATTCTGTAGTGGGTTTAGCATGTCTCTGCATACAATATTATGCTTTGCATGGGCTCCCCAGTCCAGTATGGTAGCTTTAAGTTGACGTACCTCCCCTGCCCCTGCCACCGCCTAAAAGGGGACTTCAGCAGCCTTTTAGGATGCCGGGTCTTTGTTTTGGGCTGCTTGGGCCCTCCCCTCTTCTTTTCTATTCCATCTTGCTCTGAATCCTGTCACTCTCTGCTTCATCATCCAGCCTTCCCTTTCCATCCTTACCTTGCTCTTGCTCTCCTTGAACTTAGCTCTGCCTTCCTCTCTCAGAGTGAGGTTGATCTGCATGTAAGAAAGAAACCCAAACTAACAGTGGAAAAAACAGGATAAACAGTGATTAAATGGGAGAGAAGTTGATTTCTCATTCACATAAAAGAAATTCAGTGGTAGGTTCAGGACAAGTGTGGTGGCATCCCCATGTCACTGAGGACCCAGGCTCCTATGTTTCTATCTACATCGCGTCCCAAGCTCAAATCGTCAATCAAGATGGCAGCCAGAGATCATGCCATCATGGGCACCAAGTGAAATGGGGGAGAAAAAGCAGAAAGACAAAAATGGTGCCCCTCCTGGCTGAGAGAGCTCCTTCTAAGCACCCCGTGTCACACAAATCTCTTCCACTTTTATTTCATGGGCAAGAATGCAGTCACATAGCCACATCTAGTTGGAGGTGTGGGGAAGCATGGTCTCTATTCTGGGAAGAACTGGCAATTAGGTTCTGTTATTGAGGAAGAAGGGAAGAGTGGATATCTTCCTTCTCCTGCCCCCTGTGCCTCCTTCTCTTCAATGACCAGGCTCGCCATCAGTCATGGTTTGGGTTTCCTTCTGGGTTTGGTATCTTTAGCTGCTTGAGTATGGAAGAAAATTAACACATGTCTAACCTGAACTTAACACCATCATAGCAGAGCTTTCAGTGTAACACATCATAGCAGAGCTTTCAGTGTATCCCTCTTCTTGCAGGGACAGCATTATGTCCCACTGTGTTTGCTCAAGCCCCCTATGTGGACCCAGATACCCTGTGTTGTGATTACACCCAGAGGAGGCAAAGCATACAGCAGCTGAAGACAGAGCAATTTGTTCTGAATTTTTTCTTTTTTATATTTAATGAACCAACCTTTACAGACAGAATTAAAAGCAAGAAAATAGAAATCCTGGGGCACGTGAAAGATAAACAATGCCCACTCCAATTGTAGAAGCTCTTTTAGGCAAAAACAAGTAAAAACACACAGAATGAAAAAGCTCAAAAGCTACAGCCTCAAGGTATCCACATTCAGTGACTTTCAGTCTAAGTAAAGGAACCGTCTTAAAAATAAAACCCCAGGCCGATTCCCAGTATGTAAAGATATAAAAGCGGTACTTTCTTAACATTCGTTTACTTTAAAGATTCAAATGTATAATGGTTGCTTCTAAGTCCCATCAGTTAAGCAATGAAATAAAGCCATGTTAATGAGCAAAACTCTTTGAAATCAGTACTTATAGGGGTGGTCTTACAACAGTGTTACTATCCAGTTTATTTTGCATGTGTTTTCATACATAATATCACAGTATATTTCATAACATCAGAGAGGTCTGGATACACATAGCTGAATGGTTATAAATGGTGACATTGTTTACAGCTTATCCTGCAGTACAGTTATGCCCTGCTGGGTGGTATACACAGTAGGAACAGTTTCTAGGTGAACCACCCATCCCAGGGTGGTAAATGACACTTGACAGTTCCGGTTAAGTCACTGGTGGACTCAAAACATTAAAATATAGTCCAGGAGCACCTGGGATGCTCAGTGGGTTAAAGCCTCTGCCTTTGGCTCAGGTCATGATCTCAGGGTCCTGGGATCGAGCCCCGCATCAGGCTCTCTGCTCAGCAGGGAGCCTGCTTCTGCCTGCCTCTCTGCCTACTTGTGATCTCTCTCTCTCTGTCAAATAAATAAAATCTTTAAAAAATATATATATAGTCCATAAGAAGAAACAGAACCATAGATACAAACCAACTGGTAGTTGCCAGAGGGCAGGGGTGGCGGAGGGATGGGCAAAATGGGAGAAGGGCCGTGGCAGGTACAGGCTTCCAGTTATGGAATGACCATGTCATGGGGGTGAAAGGTACAGCGTGGGGACAACCTAGTCGGTGGTACTATAATCGCACTGTATGGTGACAGACAGTAGCACACTTGTGAGCACAGTGTGATACAGAGTTGTTGGATCACTATGTTGTACACCAGAAGCTCCTCTTCTGTTGTGTGTCAGCTAGATTTCAAGTAAAAAAAAAAATTCAGAAAAAATACATAGTACGTATTATGTATTAAAAGCAAGAAAATAGAAATCCTGGGGAACGTAAAAGATAAACAATCCCCACTCCAACTGTAGAAGGTCTTTGAATGCAATACTGTTTTGTCTTACAATTTCATAAATAGTTAAGTGTGTTAAAGATGAAATACAGCCCCTCAGCCACGAACCCCTGGAATACTGCAAGACATGGTGGTATCTCCGTGTAGAGGATTTTAGGATTGTTCTCACCAAAGTTGCCTGCATCACGCTCTCCTTCCCTCCCAGTCCTGCTGCTTCTTCTCATGTTCCAGCTTGTCTGCACTTCTGAAGCCAGGCCAAGGACACTTCCTTCTTGCTTTTCTGCCAACACTACGGCTCTTTGCTTCATCCTCCCTTTCTCTGTTTTCTGCCCATACAGCTTCTCTCTGGTGACCCCATGTTCCCCTCTTCATGTCCTTTGTTGCATGTCCTTGGTGGAGGAGGTATGTATGGGTGGAGCAGGCAGGGTGCGGGGTTAACAGGGGGAAAAAAAATCACATTTTTGAACTTCCTTTCATTACCCTGTGTATCCATCCTGGAGAAGGAAGAACCCTAAAGTGTCTTCCTTTTGTGGTGCAAGAGGAGAAACAAATGTGCAAAGTGCACATTTAATTCTTGTGGAAGAAGAGAGACGATAATGTAGTTTATGAAACACAACCACCAGATCCTAGGTACCTGAGCTGCATGTGAGCCTTACAGATTAGAGACTGGAGGGTTCCGAATCGTCTGAAATCTTCTTCCAAGATTAGAACATGAGTCCTCACCCAGCAGCCTCCTACTGGAAAGAAAGAACCTTTCCAGTGTTTTCCATGACCAACCATGGCTTCTTGACCAACTGTGGGTGGTCGCCTACTGTGGGAAAGGGAACCTGGGGCTCTGGGTGGGATGTCTGAACTCAAGCCTGGGTTCCACCATTCATGAACTTTGTGGGATTGAGCAAGTTTCTTAACCTCTCCATGCCTCAGTTTCCTGCTCTGAAAAATAGGAACGTGATAGCTATCTGCCTCTACCACATGGGCAACTAGATGGAATCAGCATCTTTGACAGTTTTGTGTACCTGTGGAGGTTACACATGGTCACTTTAGGCAGGGGGGCAAACTTGAGAGCTGGTGAGCTGTGTATTAATTAAAAAACAAAAGATGCTTAAATTCTTAGCTCTTTCCTCAGCCTTGTCTGGTTCATATTCCAAATTCAGCTCCTGTTGTATTTGGCCCCACTGCCAGAAGCACTAAAATCTATAGATGTTCATAGGCATCAAATTTATTCACAGCCTAACCTTATTTTCATAAAGAGAAGAAAACATAGATCTCTTGGGACATTCTGTAGATGCTGGTGTTGGGGAAGATCTTTATAAGAAAATTCTTTGGAAAAAAAAAAGAAAATTATTTGAACTCGTTTTTCTGAGAAGCCATGTGATGGTTTAAGACTCTCATTTAATTAAATATATCTTTTGCCCTTTTTACTCATGTGAGCAAAATTATGAGTGATTTGTAAACATTTCCAAAATTCCAAAGATCAAAATATTTCATTAGAATGCTTCTTTGTTATTATTTATGAGGGTTTAGCCGTGTGCCAAAGAAAGCTAAAAAAAAAAAATAATAATAGACCAACATTTTTAATGTGAAATAGTATACATAATTTACCAAAGTAAGGCTTTTAAGTTTCTTTGACCCTTACCTTAGACAATTTTTTTTTTCAGCAAGCATATAGGCATTCAGCAGAAACTCCCTGGGATCTTGGAGATAGAACAATTACCACCATTAGTGTGGTTCTGAGGGAAACAGGGAAGAGTGGGAAGAACCTGTGCTCTGCAGGGGACACCCAGAGACTACTGCTCCCTGGGCAGGCGCCCTTCTCGTGGGCTGTAGTTCCCTTACATGTGTAGTGAGGACACTCAGCCTTTAGCTTCCCCCACTGCCTCGTCCTCCCAACATCTGGCCTGTGGTCGTTTCTGTCTTCCTGGCAGCTCATACAAGTCAAGACATGTTACAATGGGGTTTAAATGTTGCTGACCTTTGCAGACCTTAACCTGACTATACACATTTTTGTTCGATCTATACAGTATTTTAAAATTAGAAAGCTTACATAAAAATCCAGTTGAGAGCTTTTATTGAAAAATTGCAACACTGGCTCTCCGTTACAACTTTTGTCCAGGCTTGAGTTATAGCTGAAAGGATCCGTAGACAAAAGGACGAGACTGATACAAAGCGAAGGTCAAGCAAAGCTTTATTTCGTGCCAAGCATCGAGAATCAAACTGACCGGCCAGGGCCATCTCTTGCAAAGAGGCGACCCCTCCCAGTCTCACAGACTAACTTTTATAGAGTAAAGGCCATGTGGTTGAGCCTGGCCACACACAGGTGGCCAATTGAATTACATTCTACCCCATGATAGTCATCTAATTCAGCCTATGACCTTGGCTAGAATTGGCGCCTTTGTCTGGTGCCCAAAAGGCGGGGCCCACATTTTTGGGTGGTTAGGGAGGTGCTTTCCTGATTGGATGTCTCCACCTGGCCGAACATGTCCTTGGCGGATAGGGAGGTAATACGAGCACTTTCCCTTGATGGGACGTTTCCATCTTGCCGGACACGTCCTTGAATCTGGACTCCGTTATCAGGGGCTATTTGGCCATATTTCACCAATTCTGTTTCTAAGCGCTTTCCTCTTGGGGGAAGGGGCAGGTTCAATCTAAGTTTACTGCATAAACAGCAAAATGGCTCACTCTGGCTAAGTAGGCCCTTACAATAGCTATCCCATTGTTGGGTCAGAGAGTCTGTGGTCCCCTGCTCCCTACCAAGCTTGGTCTGGCTCACTCAGGCCACCTCTCCAGGACTTAGGCCCACCAGAGTTTAGTAATCCTTATAGAGTAGCTGTTTTGTGCCGTCTCAGCCTGTTCATAGTCATGCTAGTGGCTAAAAATGCCTGGGAGCACTCATCTGGGCCCCAGTGAGCTTCCCACAGACATCTGCCTTTTCCAAACTAATGTTACCACTGGATGGACCCTTGTGGTTCTTAATTGATTGCAAGATGCCCTTCAACAATGACCATCAGAAAACTTTGAAAAAATAAAGATTTATTACTTACAAGACCTGGAAATTACATAGCACACCTGGGACCACACAGCAAGGTAATGGAAGAGAGAATGAGTGGGCAAGAGAGTGTACACAGAGGGGTCAGGCTTCTGCCTTTACTGGGGTCAAGGGTGGGGGCATAGGCTCACTCCTTATTGGTAAATTTAAAATATAATAGTGGGGATTTAAAGCACAGGAAGGGAAAACAAAACAAAACAAAAAACAAGTGGCCCAAATGGTCAATTATCAAAATCAACTAAGTTCTCTGAGACAAAGAGGAGACTCAGTTGGGGGAGGTGGCCTGGCAACATATTTATTTAAGACTGCCTTTAGGAAACAAACTGAGGGTTGCTGGAGGGGAGGGAGAGGGAGGGATGAGGTGTCTGGGTGATGGACATTGGGGAGGGCGTGTGCTGTCGTGAGTGCTGTGAATTGTGTAAGATTGATGATTCACAGACCTGTGCCCCTGAAAGAAATAATACATTACATATTAATATAAAGCCTGGCAGGGACAAAAAAAGAAAAAAAAAGAAGAAGAAGAAGAAGAATGCCTCTTTGAAATGGATCCCCCGGCAATCAAAGTTTAAGGCAGGCATTCCTTTACAAAAAACAAAACAAAACAAAACAAAAAAAACAGAACTGTCAAAGCTTTACACTATAGTAGCAGAATTTGTTCTGTTCTTCTCTCCAGTAGAGATTTAATTGTGAGTGGAAAGATCTCTGAGAACAACAGAGATGGTTTTAACTTTTCATGGAGCCATTTTGTTATAAGCACCACTTAAGAAAACCCCTACCTCCCAAAGTTACATGTTGTCCTTGCTGATTCCTCATGGAACTGTGCAGGCTGGTCTAAGAAAATCAGGCTGTAGGCAAGTCAGAGTTTAGTTATGAATTGGTTCATGCTTTCCATAGGCTACTGTAGTCTACCTGAGAGCCCCAGGGAGTAAGGGCCAGTCACCAGCAGGGCCAAGATATGACCCTGAGGGATATTTGAGGCTCCTGGCAGTAGCATCCCAAGAGCACCTGCCAAGTGGACATGGATTCTGGGGCCAGCAGTCACATGGCAGGGCACTGGCAGAGGAGGGCAGGTCTAGAGTTCCGCAGGGAACTCCCTCTCCAAGGGAGCTGGTGCCCGAGGGTGGGCACCACACAGTTGGTTTAGTAACATGGCCTGGTGAGCTCTGGAGCCAAACAGCCAAACAGGTTGTCTGCCATCTGCTGTTCCTCGCCCAGACTTGGGCCCTCCACGCATATCCCACAGGGGCTTCTGTGCATGCTCTTGGCAACTGATCTGGTCTTGTACTTTGTGTCTTTAAAGGTGACTAATATAACATAATAAAAAGTAATAATAATAATAAATAAAAAGTTAAAAATGCAAAAAAATAAAATAAATAAAGACATTAATTTTTGTGATGATAATAACGGAAATATTTAAGACCAAACACTTACTACCTACCATCATAACATACCTCTTTTTAAATTCCGTTAAAGGAAGTTACCTCACAAACCACTCTTTTTTTTTTTTTTAAAGATTTTATTTATTTATTTGACAGAGAGAGATCACAAGTAGACAGAGAGGCAGGCAGAGAGAGAGAGAGAGAGGGAAGCAGGCTCCCTGCTGAGCAGAGAGCCCGATGCGGGACTCGATCCCAGGACCCTGAGATCATGACCTGAGCCGAAGGCAGCGGCTTAACCCACTGAGCCACCCAGGCGCCCTCACAAACCACTCTTGACTGTTGTCTGCTCCCCCCTTCACCACTTCCCTGAAAGCGTGACCCCAAAGGTCACTGATGTGAATAACTCTATTGGGACACCCTTTGGTTCTTCTTATTTATTTATTTACATTATGTTATGTTATGTTATGTTATGTTATGTTATGTCATGTCATGTCACCATGCAGTATGTCGTTAGTTTTTGATGCAGTGTTCCATGATTCATTGTTTGCGTCTAACACCCAGTGCTCCATGCAATCCGTGACCTCCTTAATACCCATCACCAGGCTCACTCATTCCCCGACCCCCTTCTCTCTAAAACCCCCAGTTTGTTTCTCAGAGTCCACAGTCTCTCATGGTTCACCTCCCCCAGATTCCCCCCACCCCGCTTCATTTTTCCCTTCCTTCTCCTAATGTCCTTCATTCTATTCTTTATGCTCCACAAGTAAGTGAAACCATATGATAATTGACTTTCTCTGCTTGACTTATTTCACTCAGCATAATCTCCTCCAGTCCCATCCATGTTGATGCAGAAGTTGGGTATTTATCATTTCTGATGGTTGAGAAATATTCCCTTGTGTATATGGACCACATCTTCTTTATCCATTCATCTGCTGAAGGGCATCTCAGCTCTTTCCACAGTTTGGCTATTGTGAACATTGCTGCTATGAACATTGGGGTGCATATGGCCCTTCTTTTCACTATATCTGTATCTTTTCACTACATCTGTATCTCTGCACCCAGTAGTGCAATTGCTGGGTTATAAGCTAGCTCTATTTTTAATTTTTTGAGGAACCTCCACACTGTTTACAAAGTGGCTGCACCAACTTGCATTCCCACCAACAGTATAAGAGCATTCCCCTTTCTCCACATCCTCTCCAACACATGTTGTTTACTGTTTTGTTAATTTTGGCCATTCTAACTGGTGTAAGGTGGTATCTCAATGTGGTTTTGATTTGAATTTCCCTGATGGCTAATGATGTGAACATTTTTTCAGGTGTCTATTAGCCATTCGTATGTCTTCATTAGAGAAGTGTCTGTTCTTGTTTTCTGCCCATTTTTTTACTTGAACCTCTCAAACTCAGCACACTTTGGTTCTTCTATTGCCTGACTTCTTGGTGGCATTGGACAAAGCTGACCATGCTGTCCCTGAAGAATTTTTCCTCCCCCCCCCAACCCCCAACCCCCAGCCGTGTTTCTTCCTACCTTGTCTGCCATCCTTAGAAGTAGGTATGTGGCCTGATCTTGGATTCCTTCTTATCTTGCCTCTGTCTTTCCTCCTAGATAATCTCAGCCACTCTCATCTCTATGCTGGCAACTTCTATATTCTCATTTTCTGCCCAGATTTCTCCTCTGAGTCTCAGACCTGTGGGTCTTGCTAGTTACACATCTCTGCTCCAATATGTTCATAGCTGCTGGTGATGCCCACCCAGGTCCCCATCACTACCAGGTCTACCCACCCCCCAGCTGCTGCAACAATTAAGAGTTGTTAGCAGCCCCCTTTCCTCCTTTCTACCTCTACTGCACCCCAAAGGAAGATCTCTGCCAGTACCCAGCTGACATGGGGCCATGCTGAAAGGTTGTATGACTTTGGAGCAATTCCTGCTCCAAAACTCCCATGGGATCAGGCTGAAACAGGTCACTGAGACCTTACTCAGCCTGTTCCCCTGTCCTGTCTAGTCTTTCTTACTTCTCCTAAGGGATTTACATTCAAGAGAATCGCCATCTCAAACTCTGCTTCTGGAAACTGGACTAAGACAACTATCATATTGACAGCTCAAAATTACTATATCTAAATATCCCCCACCTCCTCACAGAGTATCTTATTAATGTACACAAACCTTGAGTGTACCCAGTTAAAATTGGTGTCTCAGTCAGGCTACATATTGTGCTGTATTTCACGGTCCAGTCAAGTTTCTTGTGAAGAGCTGGCTCAGGCTAATGAGCAGGTCCAGGTGTTACCTTCTCCAGATGAAAAAAGTAAGATTCTGAGAGGATACGTACAACGTAGAGGTTGTGATGATTTCTGGGACCACAAATGCAGTTGCCTTCATTGACATAATTACAGAGATATAATGCTATGTTTTAGATTTCTGTCATTTGTGATTTCTCCCTTTTGGAATTTACTATCCAAAGCAACTTAAGACATTGAACATATATTCATAGACTATACAACTTTAAAGCTGGAAGGGGACTTAGAGATTACTTAAGAAGCAATGCCAAATGCAAGCTCGCGCTCCCTTGCACATCTAGGTGTCCAGCAGACATCACTAATCAAACATGGCACACTTTCCTAGAGTGTCCAGATATGCCCTCAGGATCCATCTTAATACAGTCTTCCAGATGACCACTTCCAGTCCCTGAGACAGATACATGGGGAGATACAGAAATAGGCACAAATTGAGACAAATATAAAAATTGAACTTTTTCATAACTTTATTGGTTTCAATCCCTTTATAGAATATCTGAGCAAACTGGGTTCTCATTAAGATAAGTGATTACCCAGGGAGAGGCAACCTGTTTGCAGACAAGTCAGCTCTCAAACCCAGTCCAACAGACTAATGATTCTGTGTTCTTTTGGATACATTGTACACATATTTGCATCTCTATTCCTTTTGTTTGAATACTTACCAGCAGAAGTTTTGCTGATGAAGATATGTGCATAATTTCCAAATCCACTTAATCAAATAGATTTTCTGGAAAACAGTAAAGAATCTAAGACAAATGATACACCATTTTTTTTTTCCTGAATGTGATCAGTGTTGGGCAAGGAAATTATTTACTCTGGGAATTCTGATAAATTTTGTGTGTTTTCTTGGGGAGGAGTCTGTTTAGTTTTCAGTTTAGCAGATTAAAATCCTTTTTTTTTTTTTCCCTCACCATTTAGCCTAATGAGTAATCACCTTGTTGAAGCTTTTTTGTTCATTTGTCTTTAGCTAATTTGTGACCGTGCATTTGGAGTTGGGTGTTACTGTGCATTTTCATAGGTATTTCAGATAACAGAGTGAAGCACAAACAGGCAGACATGAATTTTTCATGCAAATGAGGCTAAGAGAATTGAGACCCATGTCAGCTTTAAGCTAGAAGCCTTCTCTTTGTCTTATGAAATGTGTCCATCCTAGCCCAGCAGGGTATACATGAATTTGTTTTCTGTCCCTTCCTTGAAGACACCCCTCCTTCAGGTGCTATGTTATTATATGATAAACACTGACTGATTTCTTAGTTTTATCCATGCTTACATCTTCTTCCTTTCTCCTTGACTGTTGACATGCCCCAATATTCAGTCCTCAGTACTCTTTCTTTGTTCTTTTACCCTCAAAATTGTCCTCCCAGAGCTTCCGGTCCCACTTTAAGAAGGATGAGGCCATGGTGAACATCCTGTGACTTTGTCTTTCTCCAGAGCTCCAATCTGCTGCCTTTTCACCTGCTAAACTTGCCCACTTTGTATTCCTTCACTGCTTCAAGTTAGTGAGTCAGAACCAAACTCATCATATGTTCACCCTGTCCTCAACATGACTTACTTCTTTATGTCCACAGTACTGGCATTTTGTTAGTCAGTCATGAAAGCTGAAGACAGTGGTGGTCTTTGGATCTCCTATTTCTTGTATCCTGACATTCTAGGCCCCAGGACCTCTCACATGTTTTCATCACACTGTGACTCACATCCATGTCAGTCCCTCTGCTCCCACTGACACCTCCCTGGTCCAGGCCTGGGCGGGATGAGTCCTTCGTCTGCCCCCCTTCCAGCATTCATGCTTCCTATAGCCCTGGAACTGTAGCAATCCAGGGATTCCTAAAAGAGCTCACTTCCAGCTGCAGTGCTTTCAACATTGTGGATAACCAAGTCAATAAAGTGGTTATAAAAGATAAGTAGAATGAGAAAAAAGAAGGAAGGAAATGATTGTAAATATCAGTATACCTCACCTACTTAGTGGTCCATGCCAGAAACCTCACTGCCATCTTTGATTTTTATGAATCCCAACATTCAATGAGGCCTATTTCTTAAAAATCTCTCCAGTTAGTTTGTTCCTCTTCATTCCCATTGTCTTGGTCTCCAGTTACAGTCTCAGCCTCAGTAACCATCACAGCCTCAGTAACCATCACTGTACAAAAGTCTCAGCTAATTTCCATCCCCCACCAAGCCAGCTAGCACTTTCTAATTTACTGTCTTGTGTCAGGCATTCCCACTTTGAAGCAGCTCTCACCTTGGTGAAGACCATCATTTTCCTCCTATCATTTACTTTTACAAATGCTCACTCTTTAGATGGCCTCCAAGGCCCTTTAGGAGCAGCCACAGCACCCACCCCTGGCTTATTCCCCTACCTCCATTTCTGACTCCAGATGCTAAACAAAACACTCCTTCCTTCTCACACTCCGTATTCAGTTTTGTACCTACAATTTTGTCCAAAGTGACCACCCCACCTATGATACCTTCTTCCAAATACAACATGGTGTCACTTCTATGTGTAATCTTAAAAAAAAAAAGTCACTAATAGAAATTGAGACTAGAAAAGTAATTGTCAGGGGTTGGGGGTGGGGAAAATAGGGAGAGGTTGGTGAAAGGTATAGACTTCTTGTTATAAGATAAATGGATGAGTTCTGAGAATCTAAGTGACTATAGTTGATAATGTGGTGCATGATTATAATTTGCTGAGAGAGTGTATTCTCACCAAAAATATAAGTGAAAATAAAATAAAATAAAGGTTAATATATGAGGCAATGGACATGTTAATTAACTCAGTGGCTAAGAATCCCCTCACAATGGATATATACAAATATAACCTTGTACAGTACAAATATATTGGCTATTGTATTTGTTAATTAAACCTCAGTAAAGTTGGGGGAAAATCTCCCTTCATTCTCCTGCTGGCAAACTCCTGTGCATCCTTCCAGATCTAGCTCAAGCCCCACAGCTTCTATAAACTGTACTCCACTTCTCTTGGTCTGCTTCCTGGCATTTTATACACTACTCTGTAGCACCTTGGACGTTGTTCTGTAGCTACCTTGTCTCAGTGTTTGCCTCCTTCTTGAGGCTGTGAGCTCTGATTTGCTTTACGTTCCCAAAACCTAGCAGAGAGCCAGACACAGAATAGGAGCTTAGCCATGTTGGGTGAATGAATAAACCGATGAATGAATGAATGTTCCACGTATAAAGGAACCAACAAAATAATTTCTTTTTTGTTGGAGAACATGTGTAAAGTATATTTTTAGAGTGTGAGTTAGCAGAAGTGCTGGAAGTGATTCACATTAATTAGAGATACTCTGTTTTAGCAAGAAAATCTTTTTGAGGATTCAGGTGGGATTAGTGAACACAACCATTAGTATCCCTAATAGGTGACAGAGATATATGTGTTGAACTGGCATATTCTGAGATTTTTTTAAGTTGCTTTTATATTTGAATCCATATGTTTTAATTGTGCTTAATACCAATTTATCCTAATCTATTATTACTTAACTTTTAGACATGTGATAGTCTCAACAAAAACAGTTATTTAAATTACTCAATTGGGTTTATTTCTAAAAATGGAATTTATACTTCATTATACCTTTTGAGTTTTCTAAATTAATGTTGCCTCTGGTCCAAGGTGAGCTGTTGTGTGACAGGTCCTACCAGAAGGTACTTAAATTTCAAGTAAGGATGAACATGAAAAGCAGAAGCAGACAGGTAACCAGGTGTGGGATCTTGCACAAGTTAGTTTGCACCTTTTTCCCTTCTATGGGATGAGGAGGGTTGTACCAGCATATAAGCTTTTCCTTGAGCAAAAACAATCTGGATAAAGAGTATTGGTTGCAGGTATGGTGAAGGCATCCAGGAAAAGCTGTGAATATATCAAATATTATACTTTATATGTAGAATAATTATTTTCCTGGGCCTCTCTGATTTTCCTAATTTGCAGATTTGATACTTACTCATGGTATTCTAAAGCTGGTTGCATTTGCAGTGGTTCAGAACCTTTGGGATATAGCAAAGGTGGTCCTAAGAGGGAATTATATAGTAATAAGAGCCTTTCTCAAGAAACAAGAAAGGTCTCAAATATACAACCTAACCTTATACCTAAAGGAGCTGTAGAAAGAACACAAATACAGCCTAAACCCAGCAGGAGAAGAGAATTAATAAAAATTAAAGTTAAAAAAAAAAAGATTAGAGTAGAAATCAATGAAATAGAAACCAAAAGAACAATAGAACAGATCAACAAAACTAGAAGCTGATTCTTTGAAAGAGTTAATAAAATTGATAAACCCCTGGTCAGAATTATCAAAAAGAAAAGAGAAAGGACCCAAATAAATAAAATCAGAAATAAAAGAGATCACAACCAACACAAAAGAAATGCAAGCAATTACAAGTTCATATTATGAGGAAACTATATGCCAACAAATTAGGCAATCTGGAAGAAATGGATGCATTGCTACAGATATATAAACTACCAAAACTGAAAAAGGAAGAAGTAGAAAACCTGAGCAGACTCATAACCCACAAGGAAATTGAAGCAGTAACCAAAAATCTCCCAACAAACAAGAGTCCGGGGCCAGATGGCTTCAGGGGAATTCTAATAACATTTAACCCACTGAGCCACCCAGGCGCCCCTCTACCAAACATTTAAAGAAGAATGAATATCTATTCTTCTGAGACTGTTACAGAAAGTAGAAATGGAAGGAAAACTTCCAAACTCATTTTATGAGGCCAGCATTACCTTGATCCCAAAACTAGACAAAGACCCCATCAAAAAAGAGAATTACAGACCAATATCCTTAATGAACACAGATGTGAAAATTCTCACCCAAATACTAGCCAATGGGATTCAACAGTACATTTAAAAGGATTATTCACCATGACCAAGTGGGATTTGTTCCTGGGTAGCAAGGTTGGTTCAACATCTGCAAATCAATCAGTATGATACAATACATTAATAAAAGAAAGAACAAGAACCATATGATCCTCTCAACAGATGCAGAAAAAGCATTTGACAAAGTAGAGCATCCTTTCTTGATTAAAACCCCTCACAGTGTAGGGATAGAGGGAACATACCTCAATATCATAAAAGCCATATACAAAAAGCCCACAGCGAATTATCATTCTCAATGGGGAAAAACTGAGAGCTTTTCTCCTAAGGTCAGGAACATGACAGGGATGTCCACTCTCACCATTGTTGTTCAGCATAGTACTAGAAGTCCTAGCCTCAGCAATCAGACAACAAAAAGAGTGAAAGCCATCCGAATTGGCAAAGAAGTAGTCAAACTCTCACTCTTTGCAGATGACATGATACTTTATGTGGAAAACCCAAAAGACTCCACCCCCCCCCAATTGCTAGAACTCCTAAAAGAATTCAGCAACATGGCAGGATATAAAAATCAATGCACAGAAATCAGTTGCATTTCTATACGCCAACAACAAGACAGAAGAAAGAGAAATTAAGGAGCCAATCCCATTTACAACTGTACCAAAACCTATCAAATACCTAGGAATAAACCTAAACAAAGAGGCAAAGGATCTATACTCAGAAAACTGTAGAACACTTATGAAAGAAATTGAGGAAGGCACAAGGAAATGTAAAAACATTCCATGCTCATGGATTAGGAGAACAAATATTGCTTAAAAATGTCTATGCTATCTACAGCAATCTATACATTCAGTGCAGTCCCTATCGAAATACCATCAACTTTTTTTCATAGAGCTAAAAACAAATAATCCTAAAATATGTGTGGAACAAGAAAAGACCCCAAATAGCCAGAGTAATGTTGAAAAAGAAAACCAAAGCTGGTGGCATCACAATTCTGAACTTCAAACTCTATTACAACACTGTGATCATCAAGACAGTATGGTACTGGCACAAAAACAGACACGTAGATCAATGGAACAGAATAGAGAACCCAGAAATGGACCTTCAATCTGTGGTCAACTAATCTTCGACAAAGCATTAAAGAATATCCAGTGGAAAAAGTACAGTCTCTTCAGCAAATGGTACTGGGAAAATTGGGCAGCCATATGCAGAAGACTTAAACTGAAGCATTTCCTTACAGCATACATAAAAATAGACTCAAAATGGATGAAAGACCGAAAGGTTAGATAGGAATCAATCAAAATCCTAAAGGAGAATACAGGCAACAAGCTCTATGACCTTAGCTGCAGCAACTTCTTGCTAGACATGTCTCCAGAAGCAAGGGAAACAAAGGTGAAATGGGCTATTGGGACTTCATCAAAATAAAAAGCTTCTTTTGTGGAGCAAAGGAGACAGTCAACAAAACCAAAGACAACGAACAGAATGGGATATGATATTTGCATATGTCTTAACAGATAAAGGGATAGTATCCAAAATAAGAACTTATCAAACTCAACACCCAAAGAACAAATAATCCAATCAAGAAATGTGCAGAAGACATGAAAGACATTTCTCCAAATAAGACCTACAAATGGCCAACAGACACATGAAAAAATACTCATCACTCGTCATCAGGGAAATGCACATCAAAACCACAATGGGACACTACCTAACACCAGTCAGAATGGCTAAAATTAACAAGTCAGGAAATGACAAATGTCAGTGAGGTTGAGGAGAAAGGGGAACCCTATTACATTGTTGGTGGGAATGCAAGCTGGTTCACCCACTGTGGAAAACAGTATGGAGGTTCCTCAAAAAGTTGAAAATAGAGCTACCCTATAAGTCATCAATTTTATTACTGGGCATTTGCCACAAACATACAAATGTAGTGATCTGAAGGGGCACCTGCACCCCAATGTTTATAGAAGCAATGTCCACAATAGCCAAACTGTGGAAAGAGATCAGATGTCCATTGACAGATGAATGGATAAAGAAGATGTGGTATCTATGTACAATGAAATACTACTCATCCATCAAAAAAATGATATCTTGCCGTTTGCAACAACAAACGGTATTAGGGAGGGTATTATGCTAAGCTTAATAAGTCAATCAGAGAAAGGCAATTATCATGTGATCTCACTCATGTGGAATTTAAGAAACAAAACAGACGCTCAAAAGGGAAGAGAGGGAAAAATAAAACAAGACAAAATCAGAGAGGAAGACAAAACCATAAGAGACTCTGAATCATAGGAAGCAAACTGAGGGTTGCTGAGAGAGTTGGGGTATGGGGTAACTGAGCTATGGAAATTAAGGAAGACGTATGATATAATGAGCACTGGGTGTCATATAAGACTGATGAATCACTGACCTCTACCTCTGAAACTAATAATACATTATATATTAATTAATTGAATTTAAATAAAAATAAAGTCCTAGGACACAAAAAATTAAAAGATAAAATTTGTTGCACACATACACTCTGACACCATTATAACCAGGACATTCGTATCAAGTGCTCCCATGAGCAAGCTATAATTTGGGATACTATACAAAGGAAGGATTCTACTCATGTCCACAGGCTGCTCATCATTCAGATACAGAACACAACATGTGCTTATGCCCTCTAGAAAGTAACCCGAGTAAAGTGTGGAAGCCTCTCATTTTGTGCCTCAGAAATGTTTTGTAGGGATCAGTTCTGCCAGATGCCTGGCATCTGGATGCGTTTTATAAAGGTGATTGCCATTATAAAGGTGATTGCCATTCTTTTTTGTGGAAGCATGAGTTTAAAAAAGGAAGTCATCTCTTTTTCTCTGGGAAGGGAGATGTCAAAGAAATATAATAAACGGCTTTAAAAATGTTTCTGTAGGTTTTCCAATAGTTTCCATTCTGTATTCAGATTTGGGGAAGGTAGTTCACTATAGAGTAAGAAGGGGAGTCATCTGTGCCTGAGCATCAGAGGGTAAGTGCCGTAACAGCTATGCTGCATCACCAGTGAAATTTGGTATCTCTCCACAGGCTGACCTATACAATGACTTCTTCTAGATGGAGAAATCAAATATTAATAGAATTAAAGTAGGTGTTCACATACAACACATGATGCATTAAATGTCAGAATATGGATGTGGTCTGCAGTGTAGAGATTTTCTTAGCGTCCATCCCCAGTAAATGCGAAAATGAAGTCTGGAACATTTCTGTTTCATTCACAACAGCCTGGAGAGTGATGACAGCTCCACTTCTCATGGGAGAGTTTGCTTGCTCAAGGTCAGATCTACATCAACAAGCCCAAAAGCAGGAAGAAAATTCTGCAGGGAATAAGTGTCTGTTTCTGCGGCTGCCACAGCCTGCAGGTTTGACCGGCTCTGGAAATGGTGCCTGTGCTCAGCCACAGAGAAATTTTTATTTGCATGTATTAGTATTTGAATGATGAATAAGAACATTCCAGAATCTGAAATATTATATCTATCTCTTGTTAAGAAATAAAAAAGAAGAATCCTGTTCCCTCATTATATGTGTTTGAATTCTCCTTTTAACTTTCCTTTGGTGCTTTATCTTTGGTAAATTTTCAGAAACAGAAGGCAGAGTGTCTTGCTTAGCATGACCAAAATTTACCATGCAAAATAAGAGTAGGTCAAGTGTTTGGTCATTTTGCATATGGGTTTTCCATAATGGTAGATTCCTAAGCAACTGACTATTAGGAGGTTTTTATATTCATCTGGCCAATGCTCTTGTTTTACTCTAATCCCCAGCCCATTGACTGAACTTGACTGAAAGAAATAGTACACCCTGGAACACGCAATCCAGGCCAGGCCTTGTGTGTTGGGGAGAAAGGAGGCCACCCCTGTCCTCCTCTCTGAGGAATTAATTGTTCTGTAGAAGGCACATGAACAAATGATTATGGTTCAGCGTAATGAGTGCCATGAGAGAGTTAGGCACAAAGTGCTAGTTATGCCTGGCAGTACTGGAAACACGATAGAGGAGGGGACATTTGAAGTGAATCTGGAAGGAAAAGGAGGAGAAATGCGCTGGTAAGGAGGAAAGGAGGAAAAATGTGCTCAAGGGAGTGCCATACAGCCAGAGTCATCATCACACCTTTCTAAGTAGTGGTGAAGGGCAACCATGTATTTTCCAGGCTGGTCATTCTGCATGAATTGTTGCAGGTGGCTTGGAGAAGAGTCTGTTGCAGTGTTGTGGATGCTGATGGTGAGGGGCTGAGCTAAGGGGAAAAGTGTTTAAGGGGTGTCATTATGCTAAATGGGTAGGATTTGATGTGCAATCACAAACAAAAATAAGAAAAAGGGAAGAGTTGGGGAGTCCTTTTAAGATTCTAGAGAGGCCTCGGGACAGAATTTAGTGCTCTTTGGGGAAAGATCTGGGGATGGAAATAATACCTATAACCTTAGACAGTTGTAGGTTGGTCCCACATAAGATGGCAACCTAGAGACCTCGACTACTCCAAACCCTCATCTGAAGCTTAGGAGAGCAGATGGGACCAAAGGTGTGAGGACAAGTAGCATGTGCACTGCACTTTGTGACACACATGGGGCTCAACTTCTCAAGCGGGAATGAAAACAAGATGAGGATAAGGAACAAACTCTGCAGAAGACATAATGCAACGTGAATTAATCTGGATAGAAAACCATAGCTCCACGGGAGTCTCTGGTAACCAGAGAGCAGAGTGGTCAAGAGAGCCGATGTCAAGGTCAGATGGAATGGGAACTTCAGAAAATCTTTGAATATGATATTATGTGACTTTTCTTTAAAAATGTGTCAGTCAGGGTCCCATCAAAACAGAAGCTCTTTTAATATTTCATACAGAGGTTTTTAAATTCAGGAATTGGCTATAGAAGTATTGGAAGGGATGGTAAAGCAGCAGGAAGAACAAGATGTTCCAGAGATCAGTAACCACAGGAGCTGCTTCTGCCTTTACGGGTGGGGGAGAAAAGGAGAAAAAGTGTAACTCAGATTCCACAGGCCTGCATTTCACGGCTGTTGCCCTATTGCTGCTGAAGGAGCCCCCACTGCCAAGAGGGGACCAAGGAGCCCCATTTACCCACAGTTGCCTGCTTCTACTGAAACAGGAAACAGGAAAATGGTGTCTCCCTCCCACTTTCCAGTCTCACACAAATACCTCCCATTGGCAAAGCCAAACCAACACCAGTAGGCCAGAGGGTCTCCAGGCTTCCAGCCCTCTTTGTTACATAAAACAAAGTTTTATGTTTATGGAAAAACAAAAAAGATGCATAGTTCCAACAGCCAATACCTGGGAGAGGGGACTAAAGCAATTGTTTTTATATACTAGGTGCTGTTATTTCTCCTTTATAAAATGATGATGTGTATAATCTAGCTAAGAAATGGGCAGAAGACATGAACAGACATTTTTCCAAAGAAGACATTAGATGGCTTACAGATACATAAAAGATGCTCAACATCACTCATCCTCAGGGAAATACAAATCAAAACTATGATAAGATACCACCGTATACCTGTAAGAATAGCTAAAATTAATAACATAAGAGACAACAGTTGTTGGCAAGGATGTGGAGAAATGGGAACCTTCTTGCATTGTTGGTGGGAATGCAAACTGGTACAGCCACTCTGGAGAACAGTTTGGAGGTTCCTCAAAAAGTTAAAAGTAGAGCTACCCTACTATCCATTATCCCATTATCCAGTAATTGCATTACTAGGTATTTACCCAAAGGTTACAAAAATACAGACTCAGAGTGATATGTTTATAGCAGCCTTATGAACAATAGCCAAACTGTGGGGAGCACTTAAATGTCTATTGATTGATGAATGGATAAAGAAGATGTGGTATATAATATATACAGTGGAATATTAACCATCAAAACAATGAAATCTTGTCATTTGCAACAACATGGATGGAGCTATAGAGTATTACGCTAAGTGAAATAAGTCAGTCAGAGAAAGACAAATACCATATGATCTCACTCATATGTGGAATTTATGAGAGAAAACAGATGAACATCTGGGAAAGAGGATAAGAAAAAAAGGGGAGAGAGAAACAAGCCATAAAAGACTCCAAATGATAGAGAACAAGCTGAGGGTTGATGGAGGGACGTTGAGTGGGGGTTGGGCTAGATGGATGGTGGGTATTACGAAGAGCATGTGGATGAGCACTGAGTGTTGTATGTAAGTGATGAATCACAGAATTCTACTCCAGAAACCAATTTTGCCCTGTATGTTACTAAGTAAAATTTAAATTTAAAAAATGATGTGTAACATACCAGTTTTTATAGGACATGTCTTTACAGGCACTATGTCTTGTTTTCTTTCTGTTCCTCATGCCTAGGATAGTAGGTGCTCAATAAGTGTGAATTGAGTGAATAATTGGCAATCTAAGCAATAGTGTCTATGACCATGAAGTGGTGCTACACAGGTATGGATCAGAATTACTGTCTCTTTGATAGCAAACAAGTGACATGTGCCATCACTTCTCCCTGCTACACCCGTGGCAGACACTGCTAACTTATCATGACTCTCTAGCTCCATTGAGCCTGTGTACATCCTCTCAACTCACGGTGCTTCACCCACTACCAGTCAATCAGAGTTGGCACGGCAGTGGACCAAGAAACCGTGAAATGTCGATAGGTTTTTCAGATGTCCATTGCAATCATTAGTCACTTAGAACATGCAACTCAAAACCACAGTGAGGGGCACGTGGATGGCTCAGTCGGTTAGGTGTCTGCCTTCAGCTCAGGTCATGATCCCAATCCCAGGATCCAATCCTGCATCTGGCTCCCTGCTCAGTGGGGTTCTGCTTCTCACTCTGCCTGGACATAGAATCTGATAAATAAGAGATTGTTCAAAAGAAGGCCATGCTATTCCTCTCCTGAACCTTTGATTCAAAACACTCCATTTGCTTGGAACAAATTCTGGAGGGGTTGGTACAGTTTTATTATTAGATACTCGGTTTTAAATGTCCCTGGAGTTTGCAGCCTTGTGTGTCAGGAAACAAAACTCATAGTGCTCAAGTGATCCTGTGGATTGACTTCACAGAGCTCTTTTGATCCCCAAAGACTTTCCTTCCTGGATGTTTTATCCCATTTAATTTAGTGGCTCTGAAATATCAATAGAAGCCGGTCAATTGCTGAGGCTGTTCTTATGTTGTTTACAGGTGTCAGAACTGTCAATGACTTAGCTCATCTCCTGCTCTAAATCTGAGAGATTGGAGAACAACATCTTCATGCCTTAAGGGGGAAAAAAAAAAAAAACAACTCTGTCCTGTTTCCCTGTAAATGTTTTGTTCAGCCAAGTCTAAATTATGAGCTGGCCTGATGTAGCCTCCCCTTCTAACTCTGGATTCAGCCTCTCCTTGCTCCCCAATGCTCAAGCAACAAGTAAGTATTGGGCAGTGCTATGCAGAGCAGTTAGCCCTGCTCATATATATCATCAGATGTTTAAGCCAGCTCAGGACACCTTGAAAGTTAATGCTGCAAACACACCTGAATTGTCATGGAAAGATGATTTACAATATTGTTGTTAAGCGAAAAATGAAGTTATAAAACCATACATAGATTCCCAATTCTAGTAGTGGGCTAGCATGAGCTAATGCAATCCTTCGTTGTACTAAATACACTAATAAAACATAAGATTTAATATTTGTAAACCATGTATCTGGTAAGGGACTTGTGTCCAGAATACATAAATAACTCTGACAACACAACAATAACAAAGATAAGTAATCTAATTTTAAAATATGCAAAAGGTTTGAATAAACTTTTCTCCAAAGAAAATATGCCAGTGGCCAATAAGTACATGAAAAAGTGCTCAACATTATTCACCATTAGGGAAATGCAATCAATACCACAATGAGGTAGCCTCCTCATATTCTCTAGAATGGCAATAATTGAAAAGACAGACACTAGCAAGTGTTGGTGAGGGTGTGGAGAAATTGGAACCCTCATGTTTTGCTGTTGATGATATAAAATGGTACCGTCTTTTGGAAGACAGTCTAGCAGGTCCTTAAAAGCTTAAACATAGCATTATCATAGGACCCAGTAATTCCATTCCTGGGATTGAAAACACGTCCACACAAAAACTTGCTCATGAGTGTTCATAGCAGCATTATTCATAATAACCAAAAAGTAGAAACAGCCCTGATGTCCACCAATTGGTGAATGGATAAATAAAATATGGTATATCCATAAATGGAGGATTATCTGGCAGCAAAAAGGAATTAAATGTTAATACATGCTACATTATAGATGAATGCTGAACATATGCAAAGAAAGAAAGAAGCCAGACACAAAAGATAACGTATTGGGTATGATTTCATGTATATGAAATGTCCAGCATAGGCCAAGCCATAGAAACAGGAAGTACATGAGTAGCCTGGGTTGGCAGGGACTGGGTGGGGAGGCCAACATGGGGGGTTTCCTTTGAGGATGATAAAAATGTTCTGGAACTGGATAGTACTGGTGGCTAGACAACTTTGTGAATGTACTAAAAACCACGGAATTGTACAATTTAAAAGGGAAAATGTTATGGCATGTGGATTATATCTCAATTTTTTTTTAAGTCACAGGGAAAAGTAAGAAAGAGATACTCCTCAGGATGGAAGTAAAGAGGGAGGTAAAGCCAAGTCATCAGCATGGTCAGATAGAGAAGGAAGAGTCTCTGCTGGCTAGTGGCTGCAGTGTTAATTTCTGTGTGGGGGCAGGAGAGGTGGTTTGAGCCTTCTGAGGGCAAGCTGAGAATGAGACATCTGTACAGTGTTCGGTATTGGAAGCTTTCACTTTCGGTGAAAGGGGACACCTAGAAAATTTCTACTCACTGGCTTTGGGGAGCTAGAAAGCAGGTGATTTTGCCTGGAGCCCTGGGTGGAAGAAAATAAGCCTCCCATTAGGGATCAAAGCTCAAAGTCCCAATCCTGCAGTACACATGGAATTGGAAATCCAAATCCTATTACTTGTGTGGTACAGGATTTTCCAAGCTAAGAAACAAATGTGAAACTGGTCTGGAATTGATAACCCCTCTGTGGTGCTGTGTGAAGACAAATGCATAGCTGGCTTGCTCTCTGCAGCCCTTGCACAGAACAAATGCACTTGTGGGAAGAGCAAGCCAGGCTGAAGGGCACCTCATTCAAAAATGGTAAACCAGGGGCGCCTGGGTGGCTCAGTGGGTTAAAGCCTTTGCCTTCAGCTCAGGTCATGATCCCAGGGTCCTGGGATCGAGCCCCGCATCAGGCTCTCGGCTCAGCAGTGAGCCTGCTTCCTCCCTCTCTCTCTGCCTGCCTCTCTGCCTACTTGTGATCTCTGTCTGTCAATAAATAAATGAAATCTTTTTTAAAAAATGGTAAACCATAAAAGAAAGAACCCACCTTGAACAAGACTTAAGAGACACACCCGGTAGAAGAATTAACACCCCTTCTAAGAATTTAAGATAATGTAAGAACCAGGAAGAGGATATAAAGGAAGTCTATTTAAAATGGGTAAAAAAGAGGGGCACCTGGGTGGCTCAGTGGGTTAAGGCCTCTGCCTTTGGCTCAGGTCATGATCCCAGGGTCCTGGGATCGAGCCCCGCATCGGGCTCTCGGCTCAGCAGTGAGCCTGCTTCCTCCCTCTCTCTCTGCCTGCCTCTCTGCCTACTTGTGATCTCTGTCTGTCAAATAAATAAATGAAAATCTTAAAATAAAATAAAATAAAATGGGTAAAAAAGAAATATAAGAGAATGAATAGGAACCAGAATTGAATGGCACCAAAGAGAGAAGGACAGGCAGACTTTTTAGTGGAAACAAATCATACAACTTCTGGAAATGAAAATTAAAGTCCGTTAAATTTAAAAACATTTAAAGAGTGAAGAAAACATGAATGAGGAAAGAATTTCTAAACTAGGAGCTAGAACCAAAGCACGTGTCCTGAATGTATCTCAGACATACAGACATGACAGAAAGATTAGGAGGTGTGGAAAAACAGGGAAGCCTTGACGTAGAATTCCAGAAGGAGTGATTAGAGAAAATACAGTGGAGGACAGTATTCAAAGTTATAATTGGGGAATTTCTTAGAATTAATGAAAGCCTTAAAAAATTACCAAGAGTTCCAAGAAGAACAATGCAAAAAAAATCCCCACTTACACATTTTTTAGTGAACACCAAACAGAACACTAAAAGTAAAAACAAACAAACAAACACCAAATAAACAAACAAAACACTCTTACAAGTAGCCAGTGAGAAAAGTGAGATTCCCTGCAAAGGAATAATCAAACTGACAAACTTCACATTACATTCGATATGAGGAAAAAAAAAAAAAAAAACATGGACTACTCCCTTCAGTATTATCTGGTACCTTTGGAAAGGAACTGCCAACTTGGGATTCTGTACCCCTTGAAAGCATCATTCCAACATAAGGATGAGATAGACATTTTCAGCGAATAAAGGTTGCTAGAGTTTTTCTTGTGGGGAGAATTGCTAGAAGGAGTTCAGAAAAAAAAAAATTAAAGAAGAGGAAACGTTAGAAGCAAGACGCACTGATGAACAAATAAATTGGTACATGTGGATAAATCTATGCAAATGTCAACTTAAAAATAATAAATGAATTCTGCTTCTGCTGACAGCTAAGCAAGCTCCTATTGGACCAACCCGCCTGCAGATAAAAAGTGTACCTTCTGGACACAAGACAAAAAATGGTTACTGCACAGCACCCCATTTGCGACCAAATCCAGGAGATACAGGAGGGATGTTGATACTTGGAGGAAGGAAATGGCAGTAGAATTCCTGTGTTCGGGCTTTTTGTCTGAGAGCAGGTCCCATACTGCATCATGTGGGGTGCTAAAACTACAGTTAAACAATATTAAGAACCATTTTGTAAGATTGAACCAAAATACTGTCAGTAATAACATAGAACATCAGAAGGAATTAACACTTACGTTGTTAATGAGAGGAAAGCCATTAACAATAGATATTAATCCCAATATGCATGTCAACCACTAGAAGAAATGAAAAAGAACAAATGTCAAATCATACTCAGAAAAGAAAAGAGAATGAAGAATATCAATCTAATAGAAAGTAGGAAAGGAGAAAAAGAGGAAACAAAGAACATGGTAAATAGAAAACATTAAATAACAGTAGAAATAAATCCAAATGTATTAGTAATCTAGTGCTTGCTTTGGCAGCACATACGCAAATATATTAGCAAGCTCAATATAAATGGTTTAAACTTAAACATGGTAAAAGGAATTCTCGTGCAGCGTGAAAATAGCAAATTCAGCTACATTCTGCTTATAACATCCTGATATGAAACACAATACAAGTGTTGAAAGTGAAGATTCAGGTATAAAAAGCTATACCCTGGCACACCATCAATTTAAAAATAACGACTATAAAAATAACTAATATAGACTATAAATATAAGACAGACTTGAAGACAAAAAAGCATTATTAGGGATAGAGAGGGTTTTATGTGATCACAAAAGGAATATTTCAATAAGAACATAACATTTATTAACTTAGGATATTTGATGCACCTTACATTATAGTCTTAAAAACATAAAAGTAAAAATGATCTAGAATTGAATAGAAATTATAGATATCTATGGGATATCTATCCCATAGATAGATGGGAGAATGGGAGAATTCAATGTTTTGTTCTCAAGAAATAGAGAGAAAATATTCTTTTCAAACACACATGGGACTTCACAAAAATTGATCATGGAGTAGGCTATTGTGCAAGTCTCAACAAGTACCAGAGAACTCATTTCTTCTAGACTCTCTTCTCTGATGAGAATATAATATCAAAAGCAAAATCAATAACAAAAGTTCTATATGTGGAAATTTCAAGCTTAAGAATTTTTATTGTTATATTCAGTTAGCCAGCATATAGTACGTCATTAGTTTTTGATGTAGTCTTCAATGATTCATTAGTTGTATATAACACCCAATAAAAATGATCTGATTGAAAACCTGTGGGGTGCAGTGAAAGGGATATGTGGAGAATTTTATGGCCTTAAATGCATATGTTAGAAAAGAATAAACATTAAAAGTAAATGGGCATGAGAGACTATGGACTCTGAAAAACAGTCTGAGGGTTTTGGAGGGGCGGGGGGTTGGGGGTTGGGTGAACCTGGTGGTAGGTATTAAGGAGGGCACGTATTGGGGCACCTGGGTGGCTCAGTGGGTTAAAGCTGCTGCCTTGGGCTCAGGTCATGATCTCGGGGTCCTGGGATCAAGCCCCACATCGGGCTCTCTGCTCAGCAGGGAGCCTGCTTCCCTCTCTCTCTCTGCCTGCCTCTCTGCCTACTTGTGATCTGTCTGTCAAATAAATAGACAAATAATATCTTAAAAAAAGAAAAGTGCCTGCTAGTCCTAACCTCTCTCAACATCCCCAAAATTTAAAAAAAAAAAAAAAAAAAAAAAAAAAAAAAAGGGCACGTATTGCATGGAGCACTGGATGTGGTGCATAAACAATGAATTCTGGATCACTGAAAAGAAATTTAAAATATAAATAAAAATAAAAAAATTTTTTAAATGGTGCAGCACAAAAAAAAGTAAGTGGGCTTTACTTTTTAAAATGTATTTTTAAAAATTTATTAAAAACTATATAGCGAAAACCCTAGGGACTCTGCCAAAAAAAAAAAACAAACCTACTAGAACTGATAAATGAATTCAGTACATTTTTTGCAGCATACAAAAATAAAGTGCAAACTGGGGGAAAGAATTTGCCATATGCATCCCAGATTGATCTGGGATGCACTGCAGTCACAAACTGGGTGTGGGAAAAAAATCAGTTATTTGGCTGTTATTGCTTGTAGGTATCCATTTTTGTAGCAGGAAAAACATCTCAAATTTGCCAGGTCAGAGGAACTTGGTTACTTCCAGTCGGTTTTTCTAAGGAAACTCATTCTCTTCAGGGTATCCTTGTCTCTCAGGGTTCTTGTTCCTTCTCCCTGAGTGGAGAGAGAAGCCCGTGCAGTGGTGGTGTTTTGCATTAATATGGCTGGCCATATGCCCGGTATGACCATGAGCTCTTGGAAGAAGGGATTGTCTTTGATCCGGTTCTGAATCACTAGTGCTTTGGATTTGCCCATCACCCAGAGAATCTTTATTGACTTATGTTGATTTGAAAGCTTTTAAAATCCCTGGGTGCTTTCATTTCCGGGGGATGTTAAATAGGACCAGGGCTGCATTTATCCTATTCCCAGCAGGGCTATTGTGGGGATTAACATTTGAGCATAGATGGTCTCTCGCTCCTTTAAAAAGGCATTAATTAAGTTAAAGGTTTTATTTTTCAAGGATGTGCTTAGTTTTTATAATAGTTTATATCTCAATCTATTGTCTCAAACATAGTAAGTCTCATGGGATTTCTCATAGAAAACGTGACATGCAGAAGTGCACAAAAATTAATCCACTATTAGGGTTCCTCTCTGGATATCACGTCAAGCCATTGGTGTTTCAGAGTTTATCATTTTGTGGGAAGATTCTCCATGGTGTCTTGGCCTGTGGGAGGCCCTGGGAGGCGGTGGGGGTGCTTTATGGAGAGTGCGTCCTGACGGGATGTGCTGTTTCTCTTCTCCTCCCGGCTGCCCAGCGAGATGAAACAGAAGCTGGCAGAGGAAGGCAGCAAGTGCAGCATCCTCTCGAAGCACCAGAAATTTGTGGAGCACTGCTGCATGCGCTGCTGCTCGCCTTTCACCTTCCTGGTCAACACCAAGCGCAGGTGTGCCGACTGCACGTTCAACGTCTGCAAGAGCTGCTGCTCCTACCAGAAGCGCGAGAAGGTGTGGATTTGCTGCGTCTGCCAGCAAGCCAGGTAAGCGGCCAAGTGGACCTAAAGGGTCCGCTGTGGGGCACAGTCTTTCTTTAGCCAGGTAGGAGCAAGCAGAGCTTGACTGGTCAGCACAGAGTACTGACCGCAGTGAAGAGATTGCCGAGGTGTACAGAACACCACATGACCTTTATAAAGAGAAGGAGGTCTCATCCTTCCTTCATTCATTCCACAGGCATGTGCTGGATTCTTGGGAATTAAGCTGGGTGGGGGAACGTGATGGTGGATCGGACAGATTGCTTAGCGGGGATGATGAATGCACGTGTGTTGATCACGGTACCATGATACAGGTCTGACCAGTTCACCTGTTGGCGAGGAGCCACTAGCTCTAGGGTTTGGAAAAAGCTTCACAGAGAACAAGAAATAAAGGCAGGATGCTAAAAGATGAAAAAGAATTACTAACGTGAAAAGGTGTGGGGATGGTGGTCTCCATGTGAAGGAAATGGCTAGCATGGAATCTCACAGAGATACATGTTTTTATTCTCTCAGTGACTGCCAGAGTATTTCTTTGATACACCAAGTGTTTAGAAACTGATAAATTTGATAAACCAGCGTCTGGTGTTTGTGGCTTGGAATTCTTAAATTGTTGCTGATCCTAGCCTCTGCAAAACACATTTGTATTCATTGCATCCTTCCATAATGCCTCTCACTGTGAGCAAGACAGAGACTGGCTGTTCCCAAGAACACACACAGGAGCTCCTGCCTCCCTCATTTTTTCATTCTTTCCTCCTGCCTTATTTGTTCACTTGTATCCTTTAAGTTATCAAGCCCCAGCATTTTCCCATAAAGCTAGTTCATGGAGATGACTGCTAAGCTCCCTTGGGATCCCCAGTAACTCAGTCTCTGAGTTATAAAGAGAAACCAATGGAAGCAAATGTGATTTGTTGAGGACCCATTATCCAGGATGGTGTGCTCGCCAGGTTCTGCATATGACTTTCAGAGCAAGGAACCTATCCAAGTCCACATATATCAGGAGGAGGAGAAGTCCTGTGGCACCAAAGGGAAGAAGGAGACTTTAACTGTAGGTGAGCCTGTGCTTGGGAGTGGATGATGCAACCCGGTTAATTCTGTGTCTTCCCTTTCTAGGTAAAGTTGGGTAAGGGTCAAATGCTTATAGCAAGAGAGTTGGATGTTGGAAGAGATTTGTGCAACAGATATTACAGAAGTTGGAGACCCAGGCTTTTGAGCTGGGTTCTAATCATTGACTGGTATACTTCTGACCAGCCCATTGTGCGTTTTGCTCCAGCCATACTCAACCTCATGTGTGCGGACATGAGGAAAGCAGATGGTCAGGTTCTTTCTGGGCTGGGGAGTCTTCCAGGGGTTTGGGACAGATGCAAGGGTAACGGAGTGTAGTATATTTAAAATGTAAAAATTAAAATGATAGGTTAATGTGAATAGTGGATTAATGTGGATAAAGGAAAGAAAGACAGAAAGGAGCTGTAGATGGTGGGAAGAAAATGGAGAGGTCAGTCAGCTAGAAGTACCTGGTAAAGCTGAAGAACTATCTCCATAGGGGTACTTAGCAGAAAACGTTTTGTTTAGGGGAAAAGATGTTTGCAGTAGTGGTTTGCGAGGTGGAGCCATTGGATGGTGAACGTGGGCATAGGAGGCTGAGGTCTATCTGAGGAAGGCATAGGACTAAAAGGCAAGTGCACATATCCTGAAGTGACCAGGTTGATGGCAAAAGTTTGGAGGGGGAGACTAATCCAGGTGACACAACTTTCTTGAGTGAGGAGGAGGAACGAGCAGGCCACGAGGTGACAGAAGTAAGGAGTGGAATAGCACTGTGCGGCTGAATGTCATGATTGTGCACCCAACAAGCTGGGTGAATCTTACACAGCGTTTGACTCCAACATCTGCCACATGCCTGTATTAGTGACCAACTAATAGGAAGTGAATGCTTCAAGGACAGGGACCCTCCCCGTCTTCTTCAACTCCCATTTGCAGCATGAGAGCCTGGCAGGTAGAAGGCACACAGATCTTTGTGGGTTAATAACAGACCAGGACAATGTTCCAAAGCAGCCAAATGTGTGGTACAAATGAGGCTTCAGGAATTTTATTTCTTTTTTTTTTCACTTTTCCCAAATTAACTTTATTTTTTAATAAATAACTTTTATTATGTGATATTAGTCACCAAACAGTACATCATTAGTTTTTGATATAGTCTTCCATGATTCATTGTTTACATATAACACCCAGTGCTCCATGCTATACATGCCCTCCTTAATACCCATCACCAGGCTCACCCATCCTCCTAAGAATTCTCAGTTTTATTCCCAGAGTCCATACTTTCTCATGGTTCATCTCCCCTTCCGATTCCTACCCCCCCCCTTCGTTTTTCCCTTCCTTCTCCTGATGTCCTCCATGCTATTCCTTAGGCTTCAGGAATTTTAAAAGAGAAAAGGATCCAGGGAGTGTAGAGTGTCTTAATGAGGTTTTCTGGAAGACGATGGACCCCAGATAGAACTCTGATTGGGAAGAGGAATCACAGGGCATTCTTGGGCTAGGTATGCCAAGAGCAGAAAAGATCCCCCAAGGTGTGCAGAGGGCCTGGAACAGACCACTCTTTGCAGTGGCATGTAGAATTAGGTCCGTTTAGGTGAAGAGTTTCTGTTTGATCCTCAAGAGCTGTGGTATCATCGAAATTTCAAAGCCTAGCAATTATTAAAATGTGCTATTATTTACTGCCCATCAACATATTCACCCACACACAGAAGGAAATACTGGTACCTGCATGGTCTTGTTTCTTTCCATTTTTCTCTTTTCCTCTTCTCAGTGGATCAGAAAAAATCTCCAAATTCTACTAAACAGTTAATAGCAATAAGACATGCAGTTACAGCCTATCAACCCCATATACCCTGAGTTGTGTGTATGGGTCTATTATCAGTTCCAATTAAATGATACATTGCTTTCATCATGTAACAGTCATGTTAAGTGAGAACTACACTACTCAGAATCATATCATTTGTACATGGAAGAACCTTGCTTGAAAGCCAGTCTTCTTATTGAAAGCTGTGCTATTTCATTTATACAGGATTGTCTCAAGCAATTGTTAGATATTGAAAAATAAGCTGTAAAAGGGCAACAAATGGTTTGTAAGGCTGTATTTTAAATTTCTATTTCACATTTCTAACCACCTAAAGAGAAGGCAGGAGGCTTTGGTAATCCTGTTGAACTAAATCTTGCATCATTTCCATGTCAACATTGCATGACAACTCCCTGAGTCTTGGAAGGGCATCGGAAACAAAGAACCATCCATAGAAGGATACCTTGAAAGATATCTGAAAAACTCATGTACCTTTGCTCTATCAGTTTTTTGAAGAAAGAGGGGGATTACTGAGAAATCATCCACATTCAGTGTGTCTAGCACAGATAGAACACTCCCACACTTGTTTAATCAAAGTTGGCAGAAGGACAATCCTCAGGAGAAGTTGGGAATTTTGCTGTTTCCATCTTGTGTGATGTCATATGGGGACACTTCTGGGAGTTTGGGGATTGTAATAATATTGATGAAAAAGTGGAGCTTTTTCCTTGTTTCATTCAAGTTCATCATAGAAACCTGTCTAGTGGGAAAAATCCATGATACACGTGGCAGGTTTTTGCTTCTAGAAATTTTTCTAAGGCCCAGTTTGATAGAGAAGTATGTCCAGGCCAAAGCACCTCAGAGTATGGGCTGACAGTGTTGTATATTTTGAAGGAAGCCTGAGAAGAGTTTGACTTATGTAGTCAAGCTGTATAACTCCTCAGCACTACACAACAGACACAGCCAGATCCATCGTGTGAAGCATTGAAGGACTACTTTGACTTGAATCGTGTATGAAAATTTTCTGATCAATGATAGCTTGTAAATCCTGTTGAGTTTCTGGAAACAGAAAAAAAAATGGTTTACAACAGATTGTTTAGACTTTAAAAAGAGATTTTACCTGCCAAAAGCCAGTCATGCTGGTGGATTGCATTGTGGACGCTAAGCCTCCATCCACATTGTTCATCAGTTTCTCTGCTCCTGGTACAATCTAAGATTCACCTCTTGGTTTAGAGGTGATTAGTTTTATTGTGGGTGTTTATCCAGTAGATTCATATTCAAACAGTTGGGTTTGACACTCTATATGTCAGAATCTATGAAGAACACATTGTGTGTGTGTGTGTGTGTGTGTGTGTGTGCACGCACGCGCACGCACGCACGCACTTGTGAAATCTCAGTGAAATGCTGGATAGCAGCTCTGTGAATTTGCAGAGGTGACCACTTTTGTGAGGCCACATTCAGACCCATATTTGACTGCCCACTGGCCACAGTGTACTTTTCCCTTCCTATGTAAATTAGTCCCATTTGTACTGCATTGATTTAGTTTCAAGCTGTTTGTGCAGTGGCTACCATATGCATACAGAGCCAAGAATAATTATAATAATAAGAATTCTTGCCCACAAAAATTAAGGAGTCAGGAGTTGAGTGAGGGTAGACCTTCATGCAAAAATATTAACAAATTGCTTCAAAAATAAATGACTATCAGGAACTTGAGCCTGTCTATGGTATAGTTCTAAATCAACGACTTGGGTTAGAAATGTAGGGCTCATCAGGGAGGACCCAGATAGTGTCTAGTCTCTGTAAAAATGGTGGAATCTATAAACTCAGCTTTCTTCTTCTTCTTTTTTTTTTCCATGTCCTAGTCTTCTGTTTGGTTATTTATTACAGTAAAAGTATTTTAATTTTAAATGAAATTTCCCTTTTAATGGTCATTGCTGTAATTATGATCAGCAGGTTGGTTCATCATCCATTCTTTTGCTTCATATGTTTTCCATTAAAAGCTATTTTTGTGAGGCGCCTGGGTGGCTCAGGTGGTTAAGCATCTGACTCTTGGTTTCGGCTCAGGTCACGATCTCAGGATCTTGAGATCAAGCCGCATATGGGCCTCCACACTCAGCATGGAGTCTGCTTGTCCCTCTCCCTAGGCCCTCCTCTTCTGCCCCCCCACCATGAGTATGCACACGCACGCACGCACACTGTCTTTCAAATAAATAAATATAATCTTTAAAAAAAGAAAAGTTATTTTTGTTATCAGTTTAGAATTTTTAACTTTGGGAAATTAACAAACATTAGATGAATTCATTAGAGAATGAATACTGGATTACTTATTTTGGAAGTTATATAGCCTATGGGATACTACTAAATCATTCCTTTTGTCATATATATATATATATATATATATGCATATATATATGACATACATATATATGTATGTCATACACATGTATGTATGTATATATGTATGTCATATATATGCATGTCATATATATGTATATATATAAATTTGTCACCTAGATGATTAATTGTACAGATTCATTCAAACATTATAAATAGTAGTTGCATTTTAAGATCCTCTGCAGGAAACAAAACTTTCAGAGCAAGTCCAGACCTTACTTATCAGCCATTGTCTTTTGGGGTCAAATTGATTCAAGAACAATGATCTTACTTTCCTTGGTAACAAATTGGCTTCTTAGTTCTCTGCTTCATTATAAAAATTGTTCTCTCTGATTTTTGTCACTATGTGCTATTATCTTTAACACAGACCAATTTGGGAGATTGTTGTCAGGGAATGAGAAAAAAGAAATATCCTTGGAATTGAAATCAAAGCACATCTCCTCATTATGCCTATGCCATTTGCTTTGTTTTTTCTGAGACAACTTAAGCCTTCATTTCTTTTCACTTGGAGTTGAATATCCTTTACTTATATCTGATCATTTATTCACAGTCCACATGATCATAGATTAGCATACTTCCCTTTTGGTATGAACTCCACAGTATGCTTTAGAGATACCCTAGTGGATTTGCGATATCCCCCAAAGAGATACAGTATTAAAGATTATCGCTATGGGATAAGGACATTCACAGGTGAGCAAATATATGGGAAGATATTGAACCTCACTAGAAAGCAAGGCAATAGAGATGTATGCTTCAAGTAGTTTTGTTTTCCTCATTAAACTAATGATTTTTTTTTTTCAGTCTGCTTAGTGTTGATGAGGGCAGTTTGAAAAAGGCATGCGCATCCATTGTTGGTGGAATCAAAATGGGCATAACCTTTTACCAGTGTGTATCAAGAGCCGTTAGCATGTCCAGGCCCCTGAGCCCAGTAATTTCATTTTTTGAAAACCTATACCTGAAGAGAAGATGGAAGATTTTAATACTGCACAAAAGTGAGGTGTACTAAAGCATTTGTAATACAAAAACAGAAGTATTCTAAATGTCCAACAGTAGGACAGTGGAAGAAAATTAGGGCATATTCAACTTGATAGAATATGATGAGCCCTTTAAAATAGTGTGTATATTACATTAGGATGGGTAAATTCTTACATTAAAACACTAGATGAAAAACTACCATGCTAGGGTGCCTGGGTGGCTCAGTGGGTTAAGCATCTGCTTTCTCCTCAGGATCCTGGGATCCAGCCCAGTGTTGGGCTCCCTGCTCAGGGGAGTCTGCTTCTCCCTCTCCATGCCCCCCACTCATGCTCTCTCTCTAGTTCTCTCTCAAATAAATAAATAAAATCCTAAAAAAAAAAAGAAAAACTACAGTGCTAAAGTGTACATACAAGTTATTGCTGTATATTGCTCTATAATAAAAGAAACAAAAAGGGAATACAGCCATCAATGCTGTTAACATTGGCATTGGGAGATAACATACGGATAAATAATTGTTCTCTTACCTCTATTTTCCATTTAGGTTCCAAATTTTCCACATTTTACACGTGTGCTTCTATAACCAGGTATACATAAAACAAACATAAAGATAGTCTAGGATATGCTCCTTTTTCTCCTTCTCCTTCCAAATCCTCTCCCCCATCTCCTCAGTGTTGCTCTTCCCTCAATAGTCACCTCCTCCCCCGCCCCGCTTTATGCCAGAGAGCTAAAATCACCCAGCTTCCTAGGGAAAATGGAATCATCAAAGAGGACTTGTATTTTGAAGCCCCAAATAATGGGCACTTTAGGTTATAGATACCAGCCTGTCTATAATAGATCTCCATAGAGACCAAGACTGCAGCACTCAGTCTAATCATTGTCAGAGTGACCTGAATCATGAGGCAGTTGGGAATTTTGAAAAATGTAAATTGCCCCCAGTGAAAGCTAAGCATCTATTTTCTGGTCACTGATTTTTTTTACTAACCATAGATTAAATAACAAATATATCGAGGGTGCCTGCTATGGACATGGGATTGAATTGGCCTTTTCAGATGAGTTCTTTCATGTAACCCTTACAAGAACTCTGTGAGGGAGCAAGAGATAAGCCCCAATTTAGAGGCAGGGAGGTCTGAAAATTGGAATGACCCAGTGACTAGCCAAGGTCACTCTGTCAGTCCCAAGTTCAAGATTCTCCTTACAGCCTCCTCCAGGAATACAGCCTGTGCCTTTGGGGGTCCCTCTCCTTCAGCTTCTCAACAGGCCTCCTTGCTCAACCAGCCACTTGGACCCTACTTCTAAGTGTGTGGAAGCAGCGGACAGTCTGCTTCCAGTCTGTGCTCTGGTGCTAAAGGAGTAGGGTAGATTTCCATTCCCCTTGAAGGCCCTGTGTGTCTGCAGGCAGTTAACTGCACACTCAGTGCCCATGCGGTCATAGCAATGAAGACAGACTAAGACACGGGAGTGAATATCAGGAAAGGAAGACACGGTACCACATGACGCTCCCCTCCCTTTGGCACCCTGGGCTCCTCACAGTCCCTCTTAGCTGAGGCCTTTCACTCTAATGTGTATCCTGTCTGGACCTCCGGGGCTGAGTGGATGCTCTATCCACTGACTGACAGAATCTCTAAAAGCCTGCCTTTTTAGGAAAAATACAGAATATGACATTGTGTGACATTGAACATTAAGAGCATGAACTAAATCTTTGAGATATTTTGGTAAACCATTGACCTCTCAGCACAACTTTTAATAGGTTTAAAAAAGAATAAAGATTTACTTTGACATACAGAGCTTAGTAAGCTTTTGATTAAATCTGTGGTATTCACAGTGAGCATTTAGGATACATTTTTAGGCTGACAACCATGGGTTTTTACTAATGTGTCTGTTCACATAAGGAGCTGTGATGTCTAATTTTATGTGTCAGCTTAGCTAGGCCATGCTCCCAGGTATTTGGTCAAATAGTAATCTAGATGTTGCTGTGAAGATGTTTTTTAGATCATATTAACATTTAAGTCAGTAGACTTTGAATAAGGCAGATTACCCTCCATAATGTGTGAGCTTCCAATCAGTAGAGGGCCTTTCAAGAAAAAATCTAATTTCCCCAAGGAAGAAGGAATTCTGCCAGCACATAGCCTTTGGACTCCCAACTGCTACAGCCACTCTTTTCTGGGTCTCCAGCCTGCTGGTCTACCCTAAAGATTTTGACTTGCCAGCTCCCATAGTCTTATGAGCCAATTTCTTAAAATAAATGTCTCAATCGATGATGATAATAGATAGATAGATAATAGATATAATTTCCTATTGGTTCTTTTTTTCTGGGGCAATGATGACTAATACAGGGACCTTCAAGGAATGGAGGAAGAAGGGTGATGGGAGGTAGAGGGAAGTGAAATCAGAGACCCCTTGGTATATTCTCCTGCCTGGCGCCAGAGAGAGGGGGCCACAGACAGAAACAAAGAAGCTGTTTTCAACGTAGAACATGGGACCCAACAGAGTTACCCTGAAGCCTAGGGAACAATGTATGATACAGACCTGAAAAGAGAGGCCTTCTCTTTTGAAGACAGAAGCTCAAGCATAGGGAGGATTATTGGTCTGGGTAGCACTGAGGGAAGCTAGGCAGTGATTTGGTATTTTCATAGGAGAACAAGGCCTGGCAGCAGAGAAACCCTCAAGCCAGTGATTTCTCTACAACTGGACATTAGCAGGGGCTGGAAAGAGGAAGCACCACCAGTGACTTCCCATGAGACTTCCCTAGGACTCCAAAAAAGACCCAGGAGACACACTGTGTGTGGAGACTGATGTCCTGCTTTGTTCAGGAGGAAGCATAGAAACCGTAACATTAGAATTCTAAGATTACGTTACATGTGTATTTTCCCTTAGACTGGTGGCATTTGGGGAAATTTGGCTTGCAGTAGTAATGCAGGCATTGATCTAGGCAAAGCAGGGAGAAAATAAAATGCAGGATATTGAAAAATTGGAAGATGAACCACCCCAGTCAATAAATGGGCACATGACCCCAACAGTGCCAATCTGATCCTCTCTGGGAATTTGAATCAGTACATCAACTGAGGACAGTTAGAGTTGAATCATCCCGAGATAGGTGACAAAATGATGACCAGGGGCATTACTGAGATCGCTGGTGCTGCCACCACAAGCCTTGGATATTCAACTTTTCCCTCAATTCTTTAAGCCACCAGATCTTTCCATTAAGTTACCTTTTCAGAGAAGTCATCCAGAGTTCATTCCTGCTGTTTAAAACAGAACCCAAAGAACCATAACTGGTATGGTAGACATAATGCAATCAGAGCTACAAGTCAGAATTTGAAGCCAACAAAGAGAAGAGGCAGGTGACCATCATGACATGGGACTGAGAAGGTGATATTTTTGTCTCTTGCATGTTTTCTAATCTTCCACACTTAAATGTGGTGCCTAGTAATTGGCAGGCCTAGCCAATATATAAGCATGACCTACAAGGAAAAAAGTTCCTGAGTTTCTAATTTCCTGAAATCCCTGTTGCATAGCAAACAGAATGTTTTCAGCTACAACATTAGTTCAGTATGTGCTAGGAAGAGCAGTGATCTATGGGAATGGAGGAGGACGTGAGGGTACACGCGATGTTTGTGTAAAGGCAGGAGGGCCACAGACATGTTGTGGTACCTAACAGCTGAGCCATGTCCCCTTTTATAGGTCAGGTGATTTCTCCTTTAGTTTCAACAAAATTTCAGGAGGACCTAAATGACCACTAAAAATAATATTGTATCCAGATTGCCATGTGATTTTTGGCACATAGCTCAGATGGAGTTCAAAGTTGAAGGACATTGCCATAAAAACAAAACAAAATAAAAAAAATCTGCTTTTGTTCCCACCTATAGGAAAGTTTCCTCAGAGCTTAAAGTTTTTAAAAAAGAACACATAAAACTAGTGCTGAACACTGTCTCATTCAAATATGAAATGGTATCCATTTGTGCATATGGGAACCAATAAAAGAGCACTCTCACTGCAAGATGCATTTCCAACAAATGTATGTTTGTGTTTCATTACTATTTATCAGAATTTGAATATATTTATGACTTTTTTTGTATTCCATAGAACTTTATGAACACTGAAAGTTGAATTTCATACAGTTTTCATGTGCTATGAATATGTATATTTATGTTGTTGATCAGTTGTGTCTTAATAATCAGAATTGATAACCCAAGATAAGTATTTTGACATTTAAAGCCTCAAGGCTCAGAAAGTTATTAAATTTAATTTACACACATTTCTGTGACAAAGAACGGTAACAGGGTGATAAATAAGACTTAAGCATAAAAATATATGACTTTAAAATAAAATTCTGAAAGGGAAGTATGGTGGGATAGAAATATCTGTTCAAGGAGAAAAATGAGAAATGTTAACAATCCAACTGTTAAGAGTCAGCAAATGATGGCCCACAGACCAAATCTGGCCTGTTACCTGTTTCTATTAAGAGGTGTTGCCGGTGGGGGGTGGAGGGGCACCAGGGTGGCTCAGTCATTAAGCGTCTGCCTTCAGCTCAGGTCATGATCCCAGGGTCCTGGGATCGAGCCCACATCCGGGTCCCTGCTTTGCAGGAAGCCTGCTACTTCCTCTTCCACTCCTCTTGCTTGTGTTCCATCTCTTGCTGCATCTTTCTCTGTCAAATAAATTAAAAAAAAAAAAAAAAAGTGTTGCTGGAGCACACCCATGTTTATTCCTGTACTACTTGTCCATGGTTGCCTTCCCCTACAGCAGCAGATGTGAATTACAGTGAACCACCAGTGTCTGCCATGTTGCATAGTTTGAACTATCTGGGGATTCTGAACACCTGATGAAATGTCACACAAGTTAGTAGCACCATTCTTGTTCATTGACTGCAGACCTGTGGACCACGGAACCCCATGGAGAGAACCACATTTTGTGGCCTTAGAACAGCGAAGGAGCTTAACAAATCGTTGGTTCTTTGGTGCATATTCTTCTAACAGTGACCAGTCTAGAAGGTGTCATCATCATGAACTTTGCCCATTGACGTGGTAGGGAAAGAACGCCAAATGTTTAACCATTTTGGACTCTGGTATTTAAATCTTTGCACTCAATCTTGAGGCCAGTAGGCATTTCCCAGCCCCACCTTTTTTAGCCTATAATTAACCAAATGCATATCCACCAACCACCAAACCCCTAATTGATGATACAGTAAGTTAGGGAAGAAAATCATTAGAAGATAGTCTTTAAAATTGACCCAGTGGTTGAACAGTTTATTGTCCTTTGAAAGAAAAAAAAAAGGCAAAAATATTAAAAGCACCTGGGCTTCAGATGCCTGATGACTTCCTGGAGATAGAGCAGCCCATCTCTCTGGTTTGCTTCCCATTACCAGCCAGACTCTTCTGGGCATGAAGAGGCCTCACGAAAGACAGTCTCTGCTAGGACAATGCTTCACCTCTCCCTAACGCTTCACTATTTCAAAAGTCTGTGTTGCAGAGTCCTCCAGGGCTAATAGACCTTGTTGAAATGCCTTTTGCTAAGAAACAGCTCCTCCACTAGGGCGAGTCTTGGGCCACTATCTAGGCAAGAAGGGTCAGCCAGAGCCCCAGAATAGATTCCACATTTAGTCTTAGCTGGAGGCAAGCCTTTAACTTGGTAGGCAGAAACAAGAGAACTCATTGATAATGACTGAAATCAGGCTGTGGACTCATCCATATAAGATTACAAACATTCATAAAAACATCATGGCAATTCAACAGATAGAGAACACCAGACATGCACACCTCAAAGACCTTGCAGATTTGGTTCCAGATGACTGCAATAAAAAGAATCTCACAGTAAAGTGAGTCAAATGAATTTTTTTGTTTCCCAGGTCATATAAAAGTTATGTTTACACTATACTAGAGTCTACTGTGTGAAATGGCATTATGTCTAAAATAGCAGGGTACATACCTTTATTAAAAAATATTTATTGCCATAAAGGTTAATCATGCGAGTTTTCAGTGAGTCATCATCACTGACCATGGATCACTACAAATATGATAATAATGAAAAAGTTTGAAATATCACGAAGATAACCAGCGTGTGAATAAGCATATGTTGTTGGAAAAATGGTGCCAAGAGACTTGCTCGACGCAGGGTCGCTACAGACCTTCAATTTGTAAAAAATACAACGTCTGCTAAGTGCAGTAAAGCACAGCATGACCAAGCAAGGTATGCCTCCCCATCTGGGTTCTGATGTCAAGCTCGAATCCTTCCCGTCTAAAGTAGTGGTGAGAGTCCAGCTAGGAGTTACAAGAGACAGCCCTGTCCCTGTCCCTGTCCTCATCCCCATTCATCTTCTTGGTTCTTGGTCTGGCAAACATGCTTTCTCTCCAACCACCCACTGCCACCCAAGTCTCTTCAAGAATGAGTGTCTCACTAAACCATGGCTTTTACAAAAATTATGAAGATGCAGTCTTTCTGCAGTTGCTCAGATTTCATAGTTTAGGAACAGTGGCAGTGGCAGGAGTGATTCCAAAGGTCCAGACACCTGTGCTCCTAACTGGCCCCTGCTCAGGTCCATGAATCTGAGCTTACCCACATTCCCTGTAACTTGAGTTCATTTAGGTTCCCAGAACACCTTCTTGTCCTCTGCAACTTGTCCAGGAGCACTTTTCTGCAACAGCAGAACTTTTAGCTTGGGCTTTTTGTTTAGGGACATGAACAGGGCAAGTGAAACTAAGAATGCATTGGCTTATATCAATTAATCCTGGCCAAAATTTTATGCAGGGCAATCTTACATCCCATCTTATAAATGAGAATTCAGCCGACAAGCTTGAGGGACTCACCTACGTTGTTTACACACTGGCTGGATGGTAGACGAAGACTCGGCACCCACTGTTGAGTCCCTGGAAGCTGGAACTCAGCACAAGGGTCAGCTTCTGGCACATAATAGGCTACCAGTTGTTGATGGTTGAAATCATGAAAGATGAAGTCCCAAAGTTCATTTTCAATTTAGTTTCCTTTGCCTTTGGAGACATGTCTTGAAAGAACATGTCAAAAAGGTTACTGCCTATGTTCTCCTCTAGGATTTTGATAGAATCCTGCCTCACATTGAGGTCTTTTACCCATTTCAAGTTTATCTTGTGAAATCATGAAAGAACAGAAACCCAGCCCTGAACCCAAACATCCCCTGTATCACTGGGAATGAGACAACTGAGGACTAACTGTAGTTACTGATGCAGTTATTGCAGACGACTTTGAGCAATACCTGGGAATCAGGCCAGGAGAAGCAGAAGAGCTAACATTTGAGAATTTCCATTCAAAACCATTCATCTCAAATACACTTAATAAATGTCCATTATTGTTGCTAAACACTATGTTTTAGGGTGCCTGGGTGGCTCAGTTGGTTGGGCAACTGCCTTAGGCTTGGGTCATGGTCCTGGAGTCCTGGGATCGAGTCCCGTGTAGGGCTCCTAGCTCCAAGAGAAGTCTGCTTCTCCCTCTGACCTCTATCATGCTCTCTCTCACTGTCTCTCTCTCAAATAAATAAATAAAAACATTGAAAAAAGTACTTTAAACCACTAGGTTTTACACTGTGATATAATAATAATACATAGTTCTTCACCTCAAGGAGCACATAGTTGAGTAATTGGAGTGTGTGTGTGGGGAGGGAGTTGGGGTGGGGTGAACAAAACTTACAGGCTTGGATTTACAATGTAATTAATTGTGCAAGTGCTAGAATTCATATTAAAAAGGTGTGGTTGGAGAAAGAAACAACCATCAGTTCTGGCTTGAGAAGTCTGAGAAAGTTCTACAGAGGATAGGACCCTTAAGAAGGGTCTTGGGAGATAAGGAGACTACCAAAAAGACCAGGTGATGGACAGGAGAGGATACTGTAAATGAGAGAGAACCTATCTTTTAGCATAAGGGGAATTAGCAAACAGCAGAAATATCTATGGGTCACTTCTTCCAAATTATATTTTCAATAAACAAAAGTATTCTCTGCAACTGTATTGAGCATTCTTTGTTATTGTCCCCTAACTAAAGGTTTTTCTTTCCCTTTCTTTATTTTTTTGGGAGAGAGGATTGGGGTTGAGGTTAACAGTTCAGAGATACCGTCAGAGGCGTGACAGTCATGATCTGGCTGTGATTTTTTGGCACTGGATGCATTCTGAGCATGGCATGTGGGCACCAGACATCTGCTACAGGCCAGAGAAGCAAACAGAAAGCTGTGGCTTGGGTGGATATATCTGAATGGGTCATGAAGAACGTGGCCATGCGCTGGGGACTGGGGGTTGAGGTACGATGTAGAGCAAACAAATACCCACCTGCTCCATCACCAGACCTATAGGCACTGTTTTTTCAGAAATGGGCATGAGAGGCAGGTAGGGCCCTTTCCTCTTTTCACACTCTGCCCCGGCTCTGCACCATGTGCCCTGCAGCCTCTCCCTCATCCTCATGCAGAGTGGGAGTGGGCAGTGGGCCGGCCCTGGCCTCAGTGCTGGCAGGTAATGGCTCCTTGGGAAGGACTTTCTCAGGGTGGGTCCCTGTGTGACCAAGTGTGATTGGATGGACCAGCAGGAAGAGTTTTGTTTTCTCTGGTCTTAAACTAGGTCTTGGACCTACCCTAAAGCCAGTAAGACCATAGCCGTTCATTGGTGCTCTAGGTGGGGTGAGACCAGAGCTTGAAACTCCTTGGGCAGTTGAGGAAACCACAAGTGGTTCAGCATAACTAGCGTGTAGGGTGTCATGGGGATGTGCTGAGAGGAGGCAGGAAGCCAGGGCACAGGTGACCTCTGGCTCTTTGGAGAAAATCTGTGGGTTTTTCTAGAGATCAGTGCTTCTGGAACCATGCCTGGGGATTCTTTCTCTCCCTGGGATATACCTCAACATGAACATAGTTGAGGCAGTGGGCACCTCCCTTGCGACCCCCCCCGCCAATCTTGTGATTCAGCTCCCTCTTAACTCTTTGTTCTACAGTTAACAATTTCATTCTCATTTTTCCTGGTAGATAAGTTGGAACTCATGGGCTGGGTTTGCAGCCCAGTACCTGTGGACATTAGAAGGTTGGCTTCACCCTCAAACACAAGAACCTTCTTTGTTGTCTGTCTTCTGAGTCTTCCTCCACCCCAGGTTCTCTGAGTCATGTTTTTCTCTGCTGGAAGAACATGGCCATTCTCCCAGCTGCTGTAGGGGCAAGCTTTATTCAGAGAGAATTTTATATAACAACCACTTACATAACACTGCATGCTGGGCATGCTCTAGGAGTGTTATAAATATTAACTCTTTTAATATTTGTAACAGTGTATGAAGTAAGTACTATTATTTGCCCCACTTTACATACAAGGAAGCTTAGACATGAAGAAGTAAAATAACTTAGGTTAAATAGATGTGATTTTATTAAACAGCTTTGGTTCAATAGGTGGGATTGGATTGGCTGAAAAACCATAGCGTATCATCAGTTAGGCCTGTTGGGTACCTTACTGATACTAGTCAGTCTGTGCCATGTTGGAATAGCACAGAGGCTGGAATTACATATCTCAGTTCAGATCCACCACTCACTGCCAAGGCCAAGGGATAATAACGCCCTTCTTTTGGAGTTGTGTGTAATTGAGGGAACCTGCTTCAGTGCCTGACATTTGGGTGTTTAGCAGATGTCAGTTACTGTTATTATGACTGGTGTTGCTGATGTCGTGATTATAGCCTGACTGGCTTCTCTAGGGAGCCTAAGAAGCAGCCCCCTTAGCGATGGTGGAGCACACTGTTATTGATCTCCCCAGCCTCCCACTCTCTACCCCTCTTCTATCCTCCCCCACACCATACACCAGGCTCCTAATCTACTGGATTCTGGTGGGTGAGCTCTGGATGCACAGGATGTGCCTCAGTTAAGATTTCCAAGAAACCTAAATGAAGACAACAAAGACCATGGCCAAGGCTGCCTTGAGCCGGGGTGTTCTTCACATTTCCTCTTAGTCTGACTCATCCACACAGGCTTGTTACTGGGTTGTATTTTTGGGTTAAGGCAGCTGATCTTTCAAAGTGGCTGAATTTCACAGAAGGATAATTGACAACTCTCTGTTCTAGCACAGCAGAGCTCTTGAGTGAAATGAAGCAGCCATGAGCAGCTGTATGTGTTAGCCTAGGCAGATCGCGTGTGCCGCTGTCTAATCAGAGAGGAGGAGGGTGCTAACCCCTGCACAGGTACAGGTGCCTTGGTGATCCTCAGTGTGTCCTGCTCAGGGACCCCAGTGGCCACTCTCAGACCATCACTGTCCCGTGATTCATTCCTTCTCTAACACAGTGGTGCACACATGGGGTGATGGAACCTAAAATACATTTTATCAAAAAAGTGATGATCTTCTACATTGCAAACTTACATTAATGGGAAACCAGAATTTTCCTCTGTTGGCAGCACCTCCCAGAGGAGGGGATTGATTTCGTGATCTCTTGAGGTTCTTCCCCTCCCCCCTCCATTCATTCATGTGGTCTGCATCAGACAGATCTGGCTTTGAATCCTGGATCAGCCAGCCACATTTTTGCCATGTGACCTTAGACAAGTTGTTCAGTCCTTTTGAATTTGGGAGTTATGAGACTTTCCTCAAAAATTACTGCAAAGAGAAAGAGAGAAAATGTATATAAGTAACTTAGCAACACTTTAGCTATAATCATGGGTAGCTCTTCCTATCTTGTTTTCATTCTGACATTGTTAAATAGCTATTTCCTTTACTTTATAAAATATGAAGCACGGTATAATTGCTTATGAAAATGAAGGCACAGCAAAAAATAATTTAGTTTTATATTTAATTCTTATAGTTTCTTTCCCAGCATTGACCAAGGCAGTTAAAGATATCACCACTCAACAAATAAGGACACTTGTCCACCTTCTAAAAGATTTCATAGGATCACTTAGTACATGTTCCAGGATATTGACTCAAATCATTTAATAGCCTTATATGTGCCTTACTTTAAAATTTAGTGCCCCTAGGAACTAAAGAAATGTGCATAGCTTTAATATAAATATTAGGTAAAAACTATTTGTACTGTATCAGAGTATACATTTCATTTTTTTCTGATCAAATAAAATGTTTAATCATCAAGCTAAGTTATACAGCTGATGTTTTTTAGCATGGCAATATGGATGTCATCATTAATAGCCAATGTTTCTCTTTTTCTAAGATTTTATTTATTTATTTGAATGAGAGCATAAGAGAGAGCGCACACAAGCAGTGGGGAGGGGCAGAAGGACAAGCAGACTCCCCACTGAGCAGGGAGCCCCAGAGGGGCTTGATCCCAAGACCCCAGGATCATGACCTGTGCTGAAGACACTTAACCAGCTAAGCCACCCAGGCACCTCGAGCCAATGTTTCTTAGTTTACTATGTAATAATAAAGTTATACAAGGGAAATTAAAAATGATTTGGCAAATAATTATGGATTCATCACCCAGATTTTGAACTAAAATATAACCTATCCTAATGAAAACCCCTGAGTATCCCTCTTTAATTATATCTTCCTCCTTCTGGAAGTAACCACCATTTTAAAGATTTATTTATTTATTTTAGAGACAGCATGCACAAATAGGAAGGGCAGAGGGAGAAGGAGAAAGAGAATCTCAAGCAGACGCCACCCTGAATGCAGAGCCCAACACAGGGCTTGATCTCACGACCCTGGGATTATGACCTGAGCTGAAGTCAAGAGTCAGATACTTAACCTACTGAGCCACCCAGGTGCCCCCCATCATTCAACTTGGTTATATCTATTCATATTACGTATATGGCTCGTTTCCATGGCAGAGATAGTGCTTACCAAATATTCCATAAGCTCCCTGTATGTTCCAGGCTCCTATGCAGGTAGACCAGAACCAAACAATTGATTCTGGACAATGTGTCTGAGCAGAAGTGTCACATATCATGCTCAAGTCCAGTCAGTTAACTAGAGTGCCTTGTCCCTTCCAATGGTGACCTTCAAGGCCTTGTATTTAGACTGTGCAACTATAAAATGGCAAAGTCTTTGCCTGGGTCTCTAAGTGATTATGTGGAACAGAGCTTCCTACCAACCCACATGTAAAAAAAATGAAAGAAAAAAAAGAAAGAAAGAAAGAAAGAAAGAAAGAAAGAAAGAAAGAAAGAAAGAAAGAAAGAAAGAAAAAAAAAAAATCTCTTGTAGTTTTAAACCAACTAGGTTGTGGCCAACCCCAGTCTGGAAGCAGATGTTCCTTCTGACAGATTATCAGAAGGTCAGTAGTAGCCTAACACTCTGTCACAGTGCCTACGTCACTCACCTCACTTGATATCCTCACATAGGCATTTTATCATCTTACTTCATCACAAGAAGGGTGAATACAGCACAATAAGATATTTTGAGTGACAAAGACTATATTAACATAACTCTTGTTACAGTATGTTGTTGTAAGTATTCTATTTTATTATTAGTTACTGTCATGAATCTCTTACTGTGCCTACTTTATAAATTAAACTTTGCCATAAGTGTGTACATAGAGGAGAAAACATAGCATGTAGAGAGCTCAGTACTCTCTGTGTTTCAGGCATCCACTGGCAGTCTTGGACTGTATCCTCCTCAGATGAGGAGGGACTACTGTCATTCTTCAGTCCATCTAAAACTGATTGAGCCTAAGGATTGAGGTACTATATATTGGAAACAGCTCATTTACAAACAAGGGAGCCAATGTGCCTATTTTGAGCAGAAAGATTTTTAATATAGAAAATTAGATGCATGTGTATTATTGGCAGGGCTGGAAGAGCATACTCCAGGTCAAGTTTCTAGGAAGGAACCCCAGAACAATCTGGAGAACTGACCTAGCAACTCTGCCAAGAGTAAGAAGCAGGAAACTTTCAGGAAGCTACCAAAATCAGAGACCTTCTTCCCACTTCTGGCTCCCAGCCCACCCATCTCAGCCACAATCCCTCCCAACACGTGGAGATCCCACACAACTGCCTTCCAGCACAGGAGGGAAGCACTTGGCCCCAGGACCTCTGCCCCTGATGCCTCAGAAAAGCCAGACTCCTACTTGCCAACCAAGGAGGAGCACACAGCTATTCATCTCCATCATCTATGCAAACAGCATTGGTGCTCATTTGCCCATTCTGGGGGTCATTATTTTGATTTTGAATCTTTCAGTTGGTTGGTTTCATCATTAGGCTTTTTCCTTTTTTTAAAGAAGTCTCAGTATTTACAATTCTGAGATCATAATTTCTTCCCTCTCAGATCTTTATCGATACTGTTTATGGTAGAGATTAGCACCTTTCACTGTTATTTCCAGCTCTCCTCTTTCCAGGCACATGGAGAAATGGCTCTTCTTCATCTTCTTGAGGACAGGTATAGTCCTATGACTTGTTCTGACCAATAAAATATGAGTGGAAATGACCCAGTGTACTGTAAATATTTTTAGTTTTCTGCATATGTATTTTGACATCTTAGAAAACCCTTTCTGGTTAGGGAGAGACTGCCCCTCCTAAGGCTAGCCAGTTCTTGGAGACGCTAGAGGGCCCAGCCTGGAGGGTGTCTTCAATACGCAAACTAACCAACCCAGTGTCTTGCCTCCTCTATCTGACCCACACACCAGAAGGCAGTAGTCCTCTGCCTTAATCATTGCAGGGTCAGGTGCCTTCCAACTGGGGATCACCTCTGAGTCAGAGATTATTCGCACTGGTCAGTCCTAAACTGCTCACCCTGTCCTGCCTCGCCTTTGACATGGAAAACCCAATAAAGACTCAGCCTAAGTGCTCCCCTCACTCCAGTCCTTCTGCCTCCTGGTCACTTTGATGTCTTTTTCTGTGTGGTTTTCTGTGGTGTGCTATGCCTTTTTCTCTAGGACCTCTGAGTACAGTTGTTTCCTGAGTCTCTCCTCTGTCCCCTCTTGTGGCTGCCCCTGACCAAGCAATATCATAAAATAGTACAAGCACCCATGGGTCACTTTGAATGGAAGCATTCAGTTGCCCTTTTGAGAATCTCTGGAGCTCTCCTCCCTTGTTTTGGAGAACGTGGAATCCCATGTTGTCATGGAGGTGCAGAGCTGACCCTTCGCATGGAAGGCAGGTTCCCCAGAGAGGCTGATGGACCTAGAGCAGATTTTGCATGATCACAAAGTAAATTTTTGAGGACAGAAACCACTGAGAGGTGAGGGTCGTTTGCACCAATATCTAGCCTATTTTGATCAACGCACAACTCCACTTGCTTTCTGGCACTGAGCTTCTGCTAGTCCCTTAACCAAGACTCTTCCATCCATCATTTTGTGGCTGGATTCTGTGATTCAGTAGGATTTTTTTTTTAAATTAAAGATTCACCAGTAATCTATTTAATTTGTTTTTTCATATTTGAGAATGTCTGCCGTTGTTTTCTACGTTCTTGACAACAGTTTGCCCTAGTGCAGTGTCCTTGGGTCACGTGTTCTTCACGAACTACAGAAGTCGCCCCCGAGAATGTCTGTGAATGCGCCTCTGGAGAAATTTCAGGTCAGATTGACATTTCCCCCATTTAGATCTCAAACACATTTCTGTCTGATTGCCTAGAGTTCTAGGAAGTTATAGCCTAACTACCGTAAGACACAATGTGGCAAAAGTTTTTAATAAAATATAGTGTGTCTTTGGGATATACAAAGTCAATTCCTCATTCAATTTTAAGAAATTTTCTGCTATCTTATCTCTCAGTATATTTTTTTATTTCATTTGTTGTTCACTGAATTTCATGAACAAGAGTTATCCTTACATGGAATACTTTGCATGTGCCTTGCATATCTCTTCTTTTTAATTTTTAAAGTTGCTTGGTCATTTTCCTATGGATTCATTCTGATTGCTACCTGTCTTTTATTTAGGACCATAATTTGATTTTTGTCTGCTGTGCTCCTTCATGTTCTGATTTATTTGGTAGTTCAGTAACAGTGGTGTTTTATGTTCAATTTGTTTCTTTAGATCTGTTATTAACCTTCTGTACATCCTCTTGTTAATCTTGTCTTTAAGTTCCTGAGTACTTGTCTTGTTGAGTTCATGTTCCTTTTTGTTTTAATTGCATTTTCCATTGTGCCAAGACCTCAAGTGGGGGGATGAGGAGAGTTTCTTCTTTCTCTTGGGTTCTCTTGGCTTCCAGACTGGGTTCTTTCTCTCGTTTTCCTGTGCTATTTTTTCTTCCTCCCTTCCTTTCTTCTACACGTCCGTTATCTTTCCTACCATCCTCCCTTGTGTTTTGTTCACTTCGTTCTCTTTTTCTTTGCTATTTCTGTTTGCACAGTTATAATCCTAATTCTTTTCACTGTGACCAGACTGAACAGGGAAGCTCTGTCCAGATCCTCTGTTTTATCTAATGTGGTGTGTTTGAATTTTCCTCCACACTCCCCCCACACTTTCTCTGATACCAGCCTATCTTCTCTAAGCTGGAGGACTTCAGATACAGCTCCATTCTGTGGCCTTAGAACATTGGGGTGGGACAGGACAGCATTTCCCAAGGCTGTCTGTATCATTGATGGGTCAGCGTCTCTGCTGAGATTTCAGGTCATCTTTCAGTACCAGGTTTCTTTCCCCCAAAACAGGAAGATATTTTTTTTTCTCATGGTGATGGAAGGAGACTGTCCCTCAGGTTTCAGATCATATGCCTATATTCAGCACAGATTCCTAGGTGGTGATGGGCCCTAATGAATCTTCATGTGATGGAGTATGGCATTTGAATGCGGTTGCACAAGAGTGGAGTCTTTTACAGCAGGGATCTGTCCAGAGCTACATGGGGATTGCTCCTCAGAAGGGGAGAAGACCAAGAGGACTTGTGGCAGAGAGGGATGTCCCCCAAGGGCACTGCAAGACTTGGGATCAGAGAGCCATAGAGGGTCCTGGCAGCTTGGGAACTTATCACCACAAAGCGAGCAGCTGTGAAGTTTTGTGAGGTGTGCAAAACAGGCAGGCTCTAAATGGCTAAAAATCTGCTTGTTTGGGCTATTTTTAAAAATAATTAAATGTTTAAATTTTGAGTATGGTGCCAGCAGGCTTTTAAGCTAATGAGTCTCAGCCTGCAGAGACAAATAGATGATGTAGCAACCAACACAGAGAGGCCACGTTTGTCTCATCCGTATAAACTTGCTTCACCAAGATCCTGAAATTCCGTTGACCCAGGTGCAGACTTTTCCTCAGGTGTCCCTCCCATCCAATGCCAACACAGTTAATATTAAAGTTGAAGACTGTCTGTGCATTTAAATCAATTATTTAAATCAAATAATAAATCTGTTAATAGCTATAGCATTTGCTTTGAGACCCATCCTTTCTTCATATTGGGAGCTCAGTTTCCTTATCTCCAAGGGCAGATCTCTAGTCAGTCATTTGATCAATTTATTGAGTACCTACTGTATGCCAGGGACTGTGCTAGGTAGGCACTAAGGATACAAATGTGAACCAAATAGACCAAGTCCTAACTCCCATTGAACTTATACCCCAGTAGAGGGAGATAGGCAGTGAACATAGATAATGAACAAATATAAATACATTTGCTGTGGATAACTTTCACAAGGAAAAACAAATCAAGACAGGGGGGCTTACAGTGGTGGAGGAAGGATGACATTTGGCAAAGGGGGTCAGGGAAGACCATTCCAAAGAAGTGAACTCTGATTAATCTTGAAGATTCTCTCACGTTCTTTTTTAAAATTTATTTAAATTCAGTTAATTAACATAGAGTATATTAGTCGTTTCAGAGGTAGAGTTTCGTAATTCATCAGTTGCATATAACTAAAAGTTAATCAACCAATTAATTAATTAATTGAAAAGATTCTCTCAGTTTCTGTGAGGTCACCCTCCAGTCTATGAAGCTACTGGGCCCCTGACTGAGTTGAGTTTGCTGCTTTCCCTTTTTTCATGCACTACGTGTGTGGGGCTGATCCTGAGAAGTGAAATGGCTACAAGGCAGGCAGTCTAGCAGGAAAGGGTCTAAGAAAGGCAAAAACTCCTTGTACAAAGGAAGATTGTTAGTTATATCTGGAAGCATTAATACTTGTCTTCAAAGGGGTGGTATGATCAGAGCAAAAGAGAACTAGGTTTAGTATCATTAAACCTGGTTTTTAAACCTCTTCTACGTTTGTTTGAATAAAAACCATTGGAAATATCTTTCTTTGAGGACTTCTGTATTTATTTGCTGTTCGCTATTATCAAATGCAGCATGGGGAAATAAGGTAGCCAGCGTGCTTTTTCTCTCCCATTGCCAGTGACTTCATTTTTACTTTTTTCTTGTTTTGTTTTGGGCCTGAGTGCCTATAGATAGATCTCGGTATTAATTATTTAGTACCTGATTTTCTTAAAATCCAGGGTGTTCTTTAATCTATAATTGAGATCTTCCTTTATTGGGGAGAAACCGTTTTCCATGATAGTGTATCTAAATTTAAATGAACACCTGAATCACCTAGAGAGCTTACTAAAAACACAACTTGATAGGCCTGAGCCCAGAGTTTCTGATTTGGTTAGATCTTGGGAAGGGCTCTAAAATATGTATTTCTGATAAATTCCCAGGTGATGATGTTGGGCCAAGGATCCTACTTGGAGAACAACTGTTCTAAAATATCATCACGTATTGATTTTCTGTTGGTTGGATGCCTCTCTTTCTCAGGGACAGCAATTATGCAAGCTGTGGTCCACCTCTACCCACCTTCCATCTCCATCCTGCCATCTCTGGACATCGGACCCCTGCCCTGTGCTTTCCCATTGCTGTGTGGGTGTACTTTCTCCAGCCCATCGCCTTTGTCCTGACCAGGTTTCTAACAATGTCTCTTCTTTCTGCTTCTACAAATTCATTTCTGTAATCAAGCTTTTTGCTTCATTTCCTGTCTGAATCCCACCATCTCACTGCTGACTTATGTCTGTTGTTTCCTATTCTTTTCTTTAGAACCTTTTCTTTCTAGCCTGAATTCCTTGTCTAAATTCCTTGTCTATATATTCTTTATAAAAAAAAATTTTTTTTTGGTCTGGAAGTATCTTTGCAAAAATCATGTGATGGTTTCTTTGAAGTATGTGTTTCAAATGGAGAGCATTCTTTCCATATCTTCCCTTTGCAGAATCTTTACGTGTCAGAGGAGCCTGAAAAGTCTAAATGGAGTAGCTGTTAACCTGGAATTTTGGTCTGCTGCCACAGAACACTTTCTCAAGGGCTAACTAGATTTGCCCACCCTTACAGTGAGCCCTGCATGCCACAGTGTGGGTGTATGTGTGTGTGTACCTGAATTGTCAACATTTACTTTTCTAGCTATCTAAAATCAGAGTCTCTGGGGGAGAGTTGTCACCTACACTTTCTCCTCCATCCTACCTGCTTCTTTCAAACATGGCACCCTATGTGTTACTTTGTTCAGCTGCCCCTATCCTGCCCGTCCATGCTGCAGAACATACTGGTAGGATCTCATAGCTTACATGTACCTTGGCCTTGTTGATCTCAGCCAGGTGTTTTGTGACTGCCCAAGTTCTGGATCAACACTACCTAAAATTTGTTTCGATATTGAGACTAATGACCCCACACCCACCAAGAGGATATGAAAAGGATTATTACTCATGTAATGTGACTTCCTGGGGACAGCTGAAAGTCTCATGACAACCCAAATAGCAAGGAAAGCAGAAAATGTTTGGGACTTTATAGTGCCTGGATCATAAGACAGGATGGGGTTGAGCATTCCTGCATGGGGCTCGCGGCTTGCATGGAGTGAGTGGGCTTTCTTATCAGCTTGTCCAGATGTGGCGCAAAATGCAGGGGAAAGGAAATGACTTCAAATTTGCCGGCTGTCAGAGTGTCTAAGTGACTCAGTCAGTTGAGCATCTGACTCTTGATTTCAGTTCAGATCATGATCTCCGAGTTGTGAGATCGAGGCCCATGTCGGGCTCCATGCTGGACATGGAGCCTGCTTGAGATTCCCTCTACCCCTCTCCCTATTCCCAGCTCTGTGCTCTCTCACACTCACTGTCTCTAAAAACAAACAAAATCAACCAAAGTTGTCAACTGTCAAACAACAAAAACGGAGTCTTTTTCTTAATTTTAGAGGTATCATTAATTTTCATTGATTTTGCCCTTAAAGAATGACCCCTGCTTTGGAGGATTCTGTGCCCTGACCATTTGCCTGAGAACTGTGAGCTCTTCTTAGATGACTTGAGAGAAGAGAGCAGGCAGTGATGTCTCTATGCTGTTATTTTTAAACCAGAAACCTCCTGTCTAAATACTTCTTTTAAATGAAAGTGATGAGCAGAAACTATTCTGCCACTTTTGGTTTGTGGACTATGTTTTGAATAAACTCAGAAGTTTTCTTATTTTTCCTTATCCCAAGGGGAAAAACACTGACAATAGGTATATGTTATGTTAGTGATTATTTTACAAATAAGACCTCCATATGCATGGTTATACTTGAATATTTTAAAAGGTTGTGTTTCTTGGGAAACATTAAGGATTTGAGTATGAAATTTTTATATTAAGCCAACAAATTAAAGATTTTAGGCTTACACAGTTGAATTGGATGTGCTTTCATAATCATTCAACAGGATATGCATGTTGATGTTGCTATAGATATCTTTGATTAAAAGCCTCATTGTACCATGCATTTTTAAAAATTCTACTTTCTTATGGAAATGAGAGATAATAACAAAAAATTTTAAAGCACTATTTATGTAAAACTTGTACCAAATATATTTTGTTTTTAAATTAATGTAAGTTCTAGAATATGTGTAATTTGTAGGAGACTTATCCAGAATCCCTAGGCACTGGAATCTTGACTAATCAGATAAGAGTAACTATAGATACTGTTAATTTGATTATAATGAGATGCCCATGTTTTCACATTTAATTACCCTGAATGTCTCTTAAAAGTGATATGAACAACAAGAAATTAAAAATAGAGCTTCCCTATGACCCTGCAATTACACTACTGGGTATTTACCCCAAAGACACAGATGTAGTGAAAAGAAGGGCCATCTGTATCCCAATGTTTATAGCAGCAATGGCCACGGTCGCCAAACTGTGGAAACAGCCAAGATGCCCTTCAACGGACGAATGGATAAGGAAGATGTGGTCCATATACGCTATGGAGTATTATGCCTCCATCAGAAAGGATGAATACCCAACTTTTTGTAGCAACATGGACGGGACTGGAAGAGATTATGCTGAGTGAAATAAGTCAAGCAGAGAGAGTCAATTATCATATGGTTTCACTTATTTGTGGAGCATAACAAATAACATGGAGGACAAGGGGAGATGGAGAGGAGAAGGGAGTTGAGGGAAATTAGAAGGGGAGGTGAACCATGAAAGACTATGGACTCTGAAAAACAATCTGAGGGTTTTGAAGGGGCAGGGGGTGGGAGGTTGGGGGAAACAGGTGGTGGGTATTAGAGAGGGCATGGATTGCATGGAGCACTGGGTGTGGTGCAAAAACAATGAATACTGTTACGTGAAAAGAAATAAAAAATTTAAAAAAAAAGTGATATGAACATATACTTACCAAGCACCAGGAAAATACTAAAATATCATTATAATTGCCCATTCTTTTGTAGACTTGGCCTGCTCTCCATTTTTTTTTTTTAAGATTTTATTTACTTATTTGAAAGAGAGAGAGCATGAAAGGAGGGAGGATCAGAGAGAGAAGCAGACTCCCCACTGAGCAGGGAGCCCAATGCAGGACTCGATCTTAGGACTCCAGGATCATGACCTGAGCTGAAGGCAGTTGCTTAACCAACTGAGCCACCCAGGCACCCAGGTGTCTGCTCTTCAAATGGTCACCTCAACTGAGTTATTTGTGTTGGTAGAGCCATGACACATTTTAATTTACTTTATATTGGAAGATTAGTTCTTGAGATATCTTTACCCATCATGATGTGGCAAGTCAAATAAATTTACTGGGTACTTGGTAAATCCCATCTTACAAAGGGCTGTTCAGTGAAAAAACTATAAAATTGACAAACCTCTTGACTAGATTGAAGAATTTGGAGGAAAAATAAATTGGGAAACATTGGCGTGAAGTCCCATTCATGTACCATGAGAAGGAATCTACCCTTCCAAATTTCAGAAGAAATCTAATCTTGAGGAAACATCAGACAAGTACATACTGACAGATATTACCCAAAATAACTGACTTGAAGAGTTTGAACTATTGATGCCATGAAAAACAAAGAAAGACCAAGCAAATGTTCAGGTTAAAGAAGACTAACAAAACATCATAGTCAAATGAAATGTCTAATCCTTGATGAACTCCTGAGGTGAGGGAAAATAGTCACAGTGGACATGGGGACAAAAATTTGAATATGATAATAGGATAATAGCATTGAATTAATTTTAAACTTTCTGAAATTGATCACTCTACATGGTTATATGAAAGAACATTCATTTTTCTGAAAATACACACTGACACATCTCATGGCAAATTGACATATTTTTCACTCATTTCCTCCATAAATTCTTCCTGAGTTCAGCCTGCACAGCAACCATGTACTGCCCGTCACTGAATTTCTAGAGAAATCTTTGTTCCCATTTTCACTTATGTTGTTTGCTTTAGAATTGGGGGAGTATGAATTCTTAATGTGCCTCTTATTTTATTAAAAATATTTTATTTATTTTTAGAGAGAGAGAGAGCATGCTTGTGAGTGGGGGTACATGGGGAGAGGGAGAGAGAGAGAGAATCTCAAGCAGACTCCCCACTGATTGGAGAGCCCGACATGGGGTTTGATCTCACGACCCTGAGATCATGACCTGAGCTGAAATCAACAGTCAGACGCTTAACCGACTGAGCCACCCAGGCACCCTTTGATGTGCCTTTTATTTGTAAAGTTTCTTTTTTCCTGAAGCCTCTTTGCAAAGTTCCAGGTCGGTTACTTTGGGGAAAGGGCCAGCCTGGGAGTTTGATCTTTTTGCAATTTCTCAGATTGGCAGAGATGCCGGTTCACTCAGCAAATGGCCAGGCCTGCAGTAACAGCCAAGAACGGAAAGTGAGAAGGACCACAGTACTGCTCATGCAGCCTCCACAGTAACCTGCAGAAAGGTTTATGCATGAATAGTCCTGGAGCAGTGAAAGGAGCTCTGTTGGAGGCTGCCAACGCTTGGGGCTCAATGGCCTGAGCAGCAACAAGACAGATGTCCCAGAGAAAGGGCTACGTAAGCGGGGCTTCTTCAAAGTTCAGGTTCAGTGGGTGAGGACAGGAGGTAAAGGCAAGCTGGACAAAGTAAAGGTGAAGCATCTGGGCAGATTGGAAAGTGTGGTCAAGTTAGGGAAGGCTAATTTTATGAGGGCTGAATCTAAGGCTGGAGATTAGATTTTAGGAGAAGGATTTCAGTTCGTTACCAACACATGCCACGTCCACTCTCTGTTCATGTATCTAGTCCTATGAGGTGGATAGCACCCCCTGTGATAGTTGTAGGCACTGAGCTCACAGAGGCAGTAACTTGCCCATGAACATGTTCCAAGTAAGTTTGGGAGCTGGATCTAAAACCAAATCTTTGACTCTAGAGTGTATACTCTCACCAGTATTGTCTTCCCTCAAGTAGGCAAAAAGTGGTCTTTGGGGGGAAGACGGGGTCTTGGTCCATTCATGTAATAAAGCACAGATGTACATTCAGTATCTACAGTGATAGACAATATAACTGTGGTATTAAAATTTCATCGGGTCAGTGAGGGGGAGTTAGAAAAAAATGTCTAAAAAGACTTCCTGAGGAGGCAGTAATGAAGACAAAAGGTTGTAAAAAGGTAAAACAGTATCTAGAGCAAGACCGGCAAAGACATGTGTCCTCACACTATATAGATTCTGGGGTGCCTGAGTCTGGTTGACATTTCCGTTCCTTGAGCTAATGGTTTCCTTGCCTTCACTTGAAGCAGCTGCATGGCCCCATAAAAGCAGTTGTTGATCTTATTTGTCAGAAGTGATAAAATGAGCTTTTGTGGATTCAAGAAAAGACTCCTCACCCTGTGACTTCATTCCCCAGCTTGTTAAAAGTAAGGAGTTGGGTTTAGTGAGTGTGTCAAAGGAGCATATCCCTAAGGGAAGATACAAGACAACTGTGGTCTTGGTCGATGATATTTAGGGAGTGATAACCTACCCATTTCCAGGCTGCCTGCAGATGAGTAACATGAACCCTGTGTCTTGTTTTCATTTTATTGTTGTTGTTGTTGTTGTTATGTTATATTAGTCACCATACAGTACATCATTACTTCCATGATTTATTGTTTGCATATAACACTCAGAGCTCCATAAAATCCATGCCCTCCTTAATACCCATCATGGGCTCACCCATCCTGCCACCCTCCTCCCTTCTAAAACTCTCCATTTGTTTCCCAGAGTCCATAGTCTCTCATGATTCGTCTCCCCCTCTGATTTCCCCCCTCCTTCATTTTTCCCTTCCTTCTAATGTCCTCCATGCTACTCCTTATGTTCCACAAATAAGTGAAACCATATTGAGATACCACTTACACCAGTTAGAATGGCGAAAATTGACATGACAAGAAAAAACAAATGTTGGAGATGTGGAGAAAGGGGAACCCTCTTACACTATTGGTGGGAATGCAAGTTGGTGCAACCACTCTGGAAAAGAGTGTGGAAGTTCCTGAAAAAGTTAAAAATAGAGCTACCCTATGACCCAGCAATTGCACTACTGGGTATCTACCCCAAAGATACAGATGTAGTGAAAAGAAGGGCCATATGTACCCCAGTGATCAGAGCAGCAATGGCCACAGTTGCCAAACTGTGAAAGGAGTCGAGATGTCCTTCAGCAGATGAATGGATAAAGAAGATGTGGTCCATATATACAATGGAATACTACTCAGCCATCAGAAAGGCTGAATACCTAGCACTGCATCGACATGGATAGAACTGGAGGGGATTATGCTGAGTGAGATAAGTCAAAAGAGAAAAACAATGTGTTTTGGTTTCCTAGGGCTACTGTAACAAAGTACCACAAACTTGGGTGGCTTGACATGACAGAGATGTATTATTTCTCAGTTCCAGAGGCTAGCCATTTGAAATTGAGGTGTGTGTCTGGCCATACCACTCTGAACCCATAGGACAATCATTCCTCTCCTCTTCCTGGCTGTAGCTGGTTTGCCAGCAATCTGGCATTCTGTGGCTTCCAGCTGCCTAACTCCCGTCTCTGCCTTCACCGTCCCATGGTGCTATCCTGTCCCATTGTTCCCCTGTCCTCACACGGCGGTGTTCTTGTAAGGATACCAGTCGCCATTGCATTAAGGTCTCCACAGTGACTTCATTTTAACTTAACTGATTGTATCTGTAATGACCCTGTTTTCAAATAAGGTCACATTCTCAGGTGCTTGAGGGTAGGACTTCAACTGATTTTTTTTTCTTTTTTTTTTTTTTTTTTTCCCCGAGGGAGGGACTGCACAATTCAACTTACCACACCCTATCAGGGTTTTTCTGTGTTTCTTCTCGCTTACCCATCAGTGTCATTTGGGGGCGGTAGCTGTCAGTCCTGTAGTTTGCACCCCTCAAAGCTGGGACCTCAGGGTGTGAGTCTGGGACTGGCGTCAGCGTGACTGAAGCTTAAGAAAGAGATAGAAACAGCCAGTGGCAAGCGGTAGGAGAAAGTCACATCAGGGCACCACAGAGAAGGTGACAATTTCAGGACAAAAGGGAGATGTTTTAACCCCAGGAAGGATTTCAAAGATCTTGCACTTCCCAGCATTACCCCCAGAAGGAACCAGTAGCTCGGTTGTCCTTCATCTCTGCACATGGTTGAGCTTTCTCCTGCCAGCCCTGGAAGATGGGATCTGGATTTCTTCCTCTTCGCGCCCACCCCCCCACCAGGCTCAAGCACAGTGCCTGCCAGACAGGGCGTGTCAAATGGAGCAGATGGGAAGTACAAGTCTCAGGGCCCAGCTATGGAGCTATGGTGTCCTATGGACCAGCATTTCTGCAGGGCAAGGCCAGGCCTGGAGAAGTGGCTGGGTGCTCCCTTCATTGCATTGACAACTCCCCTGTGCTCCTGCTCTCTGTTTGAGAAGGAAAAGGCCTGTGGCATGGTGAGGGAGGGCTCTGCAGCTTCCTGCATGACCTCTCAGGGACCACAGAAAGGGGGCAGAGGTGGGTTTAGGGTTGCAGTCATGCTCACTGTTTCAGAGAGGCAGAGGGAAAAAGAGGAAAAGCAGGCCTCTTGGATGAGACTGGGAAGGCCTGTGCTGTCCTACGCCTGCCAAAGCGCGCGCACGCGCACACACACACACACACACACACACACACACACAAATGCAATGTAGCCTTCTTTGTCCTGCTCTTTCCCAGGTGCATTTGGAAGATTCTGCCTTGGAAGTGCTGACAACATGCAGACTGAAGCATTCTGGGGCTGCAGAGGCCATCTTGCTATGTTAAAGGAAATGCCTCCCCAAACTGCACCTCTGAACCGAAGGGTGGGGCATAACCCAGTCTTCAGGTCTGGAGAAAACCTTTCTCCTTTATTTTTGTGACATCTCCGCTTCTGCCCAAAAAGTGTTGGCAGTGTTTGCTTGGGGTGGAATTGAGGCTATTAATAAATATTGGTTTCAACCCTTTAATAAGGATTTTAATCCATTTCTTAAAACTTCTGACGTAAATGAAAACCTGTGACCCCCTTGAGGCCGTAACTCTAGTTGAAATGTAGATCAGATTCCTGACTTACAAATTCTGCCCAAATATTTTTTTTTTAATTAGTGAATTTGGAAGTCCTAAAATTTACTCAGTAGAGTCTTGTTACAGAGAAGGTCTATATCCCAAGTAATTTACACTTACTACTCACCTGGATAGGACTGCAGATTATGCCATAGGAGAAAATGGATGATTAAAATATTAATCATTGTCTAAAGTATTCTCAGCAGTCTACACTGCACCCACCTTGCACTTAATATATTCCTACTTGATGTCCCCCTATACTGCAATATGCCACCAGTTCTGTAACAAGTGCAAATATACTCTGTACAGATAATTTGAATGTGTTTGTGTGTAAATTAGAAACGAGTGTCTTTCCATATAATGGGCAACCCTTTTGCTTTTCTGTAGTTTCCAGAGTTTCTACAATCAACACGTAATGACTTATGTAATCAGGAAAACAATGACTGCTGTTCCTAAACATATGATGACCTTTCAGAAAAAGAAGAGAATGTGCCTGCAATTAGAAATGCTATAAACTTTTTTTAAAAAAATGCAACAAACTAAGTGAGCACTCCCAAAAGATATGCATCCCTTCTCCATGCATGGATGTGTTTGAACAAAGGCCATATGCCGGTGTAAAGCAAGGCTGGGGTCTGGGTGGGGATGGGCCCAGTGGTTCTCACAGGGGTCAGGTCACTGCCCAGGAGGAGTGCAGAAATATCTTTAGTGGGAATATTTTGATCATCAGTGAGTGGGGTCACTGCTGGCCTCTGGTGCCTAGGGGCTAGGCATCTTTCAGGATGTGGGACAGGCTCAGCCTCTTTCCTCCAAAATACCAGGAGGGCTCTGGTGAGCAACTACAATCAATTATATTGTGTAGATTTTCCCTGCATAGAAAGGAAAGCGATGGGCTCCCCAAGTCAAGCTGGATATTATATGCAGAATGAATGATAGGCCTCATATCTATATGGAGAGACCTAGTTAGCTCTGCCTCTATTGTAGAGGGGGGTTATTCCATGTAAAATCCAACTTTCCCTCTTCCTGATATGCCCTAGACACTCTGAAATGGAGTCGAAGAGGTGTTGATAACAATGTCAGTGTTGACATTTATGGATTGCTTATCAGGAGGCAGGTATTGTCCAGCCTGTTCTTCTCTCACATTAATGGAGTTCTCATCGTCTCTATATATTATCATTCACATTAACCCACAGACTACGTGCTGATCATCATGGTCATACCTACTGTTTACTTCAATGCATCAACTTTTAATCTGCATTCTGTCCATACTTCTATACAACATTCATAACCCAGTTTTGTGAGTTTAAACATCAGCATTTCTTTTCCCAGTTTTGTTTTGCAACTCTAGACAAGACTCCCACAAACATCTTCATAGAGATGTCCTTTTACTTCTGGTTATTGTCTTAAGAAAATCTCCACGTGTAGAACTATGGCTCAAAGACTGTGCATATATTTCTGACTCTTAGAGAGTACCATATTGCTTTGTCACAGAGCTGTACAAACTTATTCTGCCCCCAGCAATAAACATCAATTTCAGCACAAACTCCAGTGCCAGGTTCTCTCAATCTTTAAATTCTTACTACTTTGCTGGGAATAAAACAGCGTTTTGCTGTAAGAGTCAAATAGATCAATGACTTTGAATGTTTTCCTCTGGTTTCTTTAAAAAATTCTATTAACTTCTTGAGATGGTTGGGGATATAGTGTCAGATTTGTAACACTGAGACCAGAGTTGGTATTGAGGATGGATTGTATAGAGTTTTCTTCCAGTGAGATTATTTAGCCCTGAAAGCCAAAACAGCAGCTCTGTGCTAAATATTACAGTCATTAATCCTTTCACCACCTTGAGGAGATATGAAATGGGATCAAACACATACTGATCGAGGGCGTGGCTTTCAAGTTATCCACAAGACAAAGGGAAAGAGTCCCCCCAGCCTAGCCCCCTGGGGTGATGGTGATTCACTGAGGTGAGGTGCATGAGAGGAAAAGCTACCTTAGCTTTGACTTTAGTTCCAAATCCTTTTCTGGCTTTTCATTAGTGTTTTAGGAGGTAGTCGTTACACTTCTATGTGGAGAGCACTGTTTAGGCTTGTATTAACAGTAGTAAGATGGAGTGTTCATTTCCACTGTCCACTGTCAGGAGGGGTGGGAATGCATCATGCCTTTACGGATGCCTGATTTGAAAACATGTGTTCTGTGTCACCAGCTGCAAAAAAAATGAGCACAGCCTCATCTTCACTCACCTCCTTGTTATATTTTTTTAAAAAAGGGGCACCTGGGTGGCTCAGTGGGTTGAACCTCTGCCTTCAGCTCAGGTCATGGTCTCAGGGTCCTGGGATCGAGCCTTGCATAGGGCTCCCTGCTCAGCGGGGAGCCTGGTTCCCCCTCTTTCTCTGCCTGCCTCTGTGCCTACTTGTGATCTCTGTCAAATAAATAAATAAATAAACAAAATCTTAAAAATAAAAACAAAAAACTGGAAGATGAAAGCCCAGCTTGTCTGTGTATCTGTCTACATGTAGTAATATAGTCCTCCCTTTATAAATAAATGGATATATTGGTAGCTGGTATTCATGGGATGAATGATTAGCAACAACAAATGGGCTGAGTAACATGGCTCTTTTGCAACAGCAAGAGGTTATTGCCCATTTTAGGGGAGCACCTGGATATCTTGTCTCCCCCTTATCCCAGCAGTGACTGCACAGAAGCCACACACGCACCCCCTCTTTATCCCTACTGCCATGACATATGTGACTCCTCAGGTACTTCTCATTTGCTCATTTCATCTGAAAAATTTACAGCACCTTCTAATCCAAACTACCTCCAGACCAAATCACACAAGATACTTTAAAAAAAAAATTTAGGGTGCCTGGGTGGCTCAGTTGGTTGGGCGACTGCCCTCGGCTCAGATGATCCCGGATTCCTGGGATCGAATTCCGTGTCGGGATTCCCCCTTCACTGGGGAGTCTCCTTCTCCCTCTGACCCTATCCCTTTCATGCTCTCTCTCTCACTCTCTCTCTCTCTCTCAAGTGAATAAATAAAATCTTTAAAAAAAATTTTTTTAATTATGGCAAAATACACATAACATAAAACTTAATGATTTTAACCATGATTAAATGCATAGCTCAGCATACGAAGTACATTCCCATTGCTGTGCCCCCCCCACCAACCATCTTCAGATTCATCATCCCAAAGTGAAACCCTGTACCCCTTAAATACTCCCTCTCCCCCAGCCCGTGGAACCACCATTCTCCTTTCTGTCTCTATAGATTTTTCAGTACTTTAGATACCTCAGATAAGTGGAGTCTTACACTATGTGTCCTTTCGTGTCTTACAAATCACATTTTTAAACATTTCCATTTTATTTTATTTTATTTATTTATTTGACAGACAAAGATCACAAGTAGGCAGAGAGGCAGGCACGGAGAGAGAGGGAAGCAGGCTCCCCGCTGAGCAGAGAGCCCAAGGTGGGGCTCGATCCCAGGACCCTGGGATCATGACCTGAGCTGAAGGCAGAGGCTTTAACCCACTGAGCCAACCAGGTGCCCCTTAAACATTTTCATTTTTACGCCAGCTTATGTTAAAGTGGTTTGTAGTATCTTACGAAAAGATCTTCTCTAAAATAGAGACGTAGAAATACATTGGAAAATGGGATCAGGAAAATGCAGATTAATTATAGTGCAAAAATGCACCCTGCAGTGAATAACACAGTTCCAGACGTTGAACCACACATTTGTATCTGAGTTCTTTGATGGCCAGAGCAGAAGACAAAACTTGATTGATTACATAATTCTGAGGAAAAAAAACACGAATTCCAGGCAAAGCAAGTGTTTCTGAGCCCTTTCATTCTGCAAAATTTTCTCCATTTCATTTTTTGAAGGGAAGCATTTATGCGGGGGACTATATGTTTGATAATGGCTTCATATGTTTGATAATGACTTCACAAGACTGCTTCTAGGGAACTTCTAAAGTGAGCCAAAGGCCTAACTCCACAGAGGTACTCTGAGAAAGGCCTTCAGAGTGGAGCTAAGAGATCATGGCTCAAGTTGGCCCTCTTCACGTGGTCATTTAACACATATGCCATTAAGTCACCAAGAGCATGGAAATTATAAAAGCAAATGAGACACTGTTCTTACCCCCAGAGAGATTACAAAATAGAGCCTAGTGCTTTTGCTGGTCAGACTTGATTCAGGGGCTAGAAATCTTGGCTTTGTGTTTTTTGGCATCCTAAATACCATTTTCTCCAACCGTGCTTTTGTTCCAGCTGGGCACTGGCAGGTGTCCTCCCTGGCATTCCTCGTAGTGGTTTGTGGGGAGCCCTGTACACCTCAAAGCACAGGCCAGTAGGTGGTGGGGTTGATGGCACTCCCTGAGTAGGTGATACTTCCTCTTCCACATGGGGTGAGTCTAAAAAGGTACTAGCCAAAGCCAAAGCAAGAGGCATTGTCCTTTTGACATAAGAATCTAGCTGGGACAAAAACATTGAAGGAAGAGCCATTTCAACATTCTAACCTGCAGTAGGAGCCATTCCCCAAATGTTCTGACCTGGCTTGTTCCCTGCTGTAATTCTTGGGTGAAAAAGTCCCTTGGGCTACTCGGGGGTGTTAAGGATCTTGTTGGGACCAGAATGTGGGCCACAAGAGAAATGGCAGGACCAAAGGACTCAAACAATTATGTGGGGTATAACGGTTCATGTTTGGAAGGGGTACAAGGTCAGGCACAAAGACAGGTGGATTGAAGTGGTGGATGTAGAAATGCAGACAGCCCATCTAGACAGCTCTTCGCAGTAGTTTGGCATAGAGAATAGGGTGATAGCTAGAAAAGATGGGGCAGCAAGGAGTGGACATCTGTTTATTTACAATATAAAATATAGAGGGATGTGATGACCCAATATAGAGGGAAAGACTGGTGATCAGAAACAAACCTAACTCCGGGTGTGAGGCTCTTGGGCATCTAAGAGGAGATGGGATCCAGAACATGAAAGAGGAACTGGCTTCTGATAGGAGGGGCACTCCCACCATTACTGGAGGGTGGGGAGAAAAGTGCTGGGAGGCTTAGGGTGGCAAGATGAGAAACTCACTCTTGGTGCATCTTTTTATCATTGAGAGGTTGAGGCATGGGCATCAGCTAGTATGTTTGAGGAGAGAAGACAAAAAAAAGAGCTGACGTGGAGTGCCTAGGTGGGTCAGTCGGTTAAGTGTCATAATCCAAGGGTCCTAGGATTGTGTCCTGCATCAGGCTCCCTGCTTAGCGGGGAACCTGCTTCTCCCTCTGCCTGCTGTTCCCTCTGTTTGTGCACCCTCTCCCTCTCTGACAAATAAATAAAGTCTTCTTTAAAAAGGGTCAATTTATCAGGAAGAAATAATATATACATGTACATGACATCAAAACACCTAAATACATAAAGCAAATATTGACAGATCTGAAGGCAGAAATAGACAGCACTACAGTAATAGTAGGGAATTTCAATACCCCACTTTCAATAATGGATAGAACATCAGTAAGGAAACAGCAGACTTGAACTACACTATGGAACAAATGGACTCAACAGACATGTACATAACATTCTACCCACCAACAGCAGAGTACACATTCTTTTCAAGTGCACAAGGAACATCCTCCAGGATAGATCCCATGTTAGGTCTCAAAACATATCTCAACAAATTTAAGAAGGTTGAAATCATACCAAGTATCTTTTCTAACCATAAAAGAATGAAACTAGAGGGGCACCTGGGTGGCTCAATGGGTTAAAGCCTCTGCCTTCGGCTCAGGTCATGATCCCAGGATCCTGGGATCAAGCCCCGCATCACGCTCTCCACTTACCATGTAGCCTGCTTCCTCCTCTCTCCCTGCCTGCCTCTCTGCCTACTTGTGATCTCTGTCTGTCAAATAAATAAATAAAATCTTAAAAAAAAAAAAAGAATGAAACTAGAAATTAGTAACAGAAGTTAAACTGGAAAATTCACAAATATGTGTTGCCTTTTTGGGTTTTTTTTTGTAATTGTTTTTCATTTAGTCTGATAGTATTTAAAACTGAACTCTACACTTCATTAACATTTAGGGTAATATTGATATATTTGGGTTTCAATATATCACTTTCTCTTTTTTAGTTCATATTTTTAAGGTTAAGTTCAATTAGCCAACATATAGTACACCATTGGTTTTTGGTGTAGTGTTGAATAATTCATTAGTTGTGTATAACACCCAGTGCTCATCACATCACAATTTACCACTTTCTTATATGCTTTCTATTTGTCCTGTCCTTTCTGTGTCCCCTTTTCTCTCCTTTCTTGATCTTTTTTTAGATTGCAGGAGTAATTCTCATCATTCTGCTTTCCCTTTCTACCATTTTAAAAGTTTTATTCTCTTATATGTATTTTTGGTGGTCACCTGAGGGATTACAGCATACATCTCAGATTTGTAGAAGTCTAGCATTGACTATTACCTTTATTCATCTCCTAAAGTTACAGATGAGTTTTTTTTTTAAAGATTTTATTTATTTATTTGACAGAGAGAGATCACAAGTAGATGGAGAGGCAGGCAGAGAGAGAGAGAGAGAGAGAGAGAGAGAGAGAGAGAGAGGGAAGCAGGCTCCCTGCCGAGCAAAGAGCCCAATGTGGGACTCGATCCCAGGACCCTGAGATCATGACCTGAGCCGAAGGCAGCGGCTTAACCCACTGAGCCACCCAGGCGCCCCCAGATGAGTATTTTAAACGTTTTAACTTTGTTAACTCTCTCTTGATTTTTATTTTATCTTTGTTGTATTTTCATACTATATCTACGTATTCTAATATTCTTAAAACGGTTTATTGGGATATAATTTACATTCCCTCCAGTTCATTCATTTAACATGAACACTTCAGTGGTTTTTAATGTATCACAGAGCTATTCAACCGCCATCGCAATTTAATTTTAGATCGTTTTTATCACCCTGTACAACAACCTCATGCCAGCTATTAGTACCCTTCTCTCCTCCTCTGCTAAGCCCTGGACAACTTAATCTACTTTCTGTCTCTTTGGATTGTCTTTATGTATTTCATGTAAATGGAATCATATAACATGTGGTCTGCTGTGACTGGCTTCTTTCATTTACTATAATGTTTTCAAGGCTCATTCATGTTGTAGGATGGTCAGAACTTCATTTCTACTTATTGCCAAATAATACTCCATTTTATGGATGTATCATATTTTGTTTAACCATTCCACTGATGGACATTTGAGAGGTTACCACTGTTTGCTTTTTTTTTTTTTTAAGATTTATTTATTTATTTATTTGACAGACAGAGATCACAAGTAGGCAGAGAGGCAGGCAGAGAGAGATGAGGAAGCAGGCTCCCTGCTGAGCAGAGAGCCTGATGTGGGGCTTGATCCCAGAACCCTGAGATCATGACCTGAGCCGAAGGCAGAGGCTTAACCCACTGAGCCACCCACGTGCCCGTTTACTTTTGTGAATAATGTTGCTATGGACATCTTTGTATACATTATTGTATTTTTTTAATTACCAGCCATACACACACACATACCCCACTTGGCAAACTACCGCCAGCTGACCAAAATCAGCCTGCCATAGGCCAAATCAAGCTAGAGCCCTTTATGTAATGTATTGCCCAGAGTGCTTTTATGCCACAGTGGGAGACTAATTGCCACAGAGGTCTATGGTCCACAAAGTGAAAAAATGTTTACTCTCTGGTCTTTACAAGAGGAGTTTTTTGACTTCTACTTTATGTACTCAAAGTACTTCCTGCACTTTTCTTCCTTAGTGCCTCTCTACATTTCCATACCGGAATGATTTTTTTCCTTGCACTTGGAATTCTCAAGAATTTCTTTTATTGCTGATTTTATGCTGGCAAATTATTCTGGTCTGAAATGCTTGATTGAAAATACTTTGATTTTACCTTCATTCTTAAAGGTTATTTTCTGTGGTTAAAAAAAAAAATTCTTGGTTGGCAGTTACTTTCCTTTACCTCCTTGAAACTTTGTCACCACTATTTTATCACTTCCAGTATTACTATTGAGAAGCCAGCAGTCTGTCACTCCTTTAGGAAATCTGCCTTTTTTCTCTAGATGCTTTTAAGATTTTCCCACTATCCTTTATTTTGTTTACTTTCCTAAGGTGTATCTAAGCACGCATTTTAAAAATCTTTTTTACACATTAGTGGACTTCTTGAATCAGTATATTATGATGTCTTTCACTGGTGCTGGAGAATTCTCAGCCATTTTTTTTGTTTCCCTGGACCAGGCACTAACAGCAACAGTACACTGGGAAAGACAACAAAGAATATTTCATGATGACTGTATACCTTAAGGATGTTACAGGTGGTAAATGTTGGTGGCTAGTTACAAATAAGCCCTCTTATGTAATACAATCAAGACTTCACTGGTTTATAATTCCCCAGGGAATGAGCCTACTGAAGTATGCATACTTAAACTTTTTAAACTTAAAACATGTAAATACGTAACGGAGCTGTGATCCTCAATTATGGACTTAGTGAAGTTCTGTATAAACCGTATCCATAATGGGCTGTGTTAAAATTCTAATGGCAGCTTCTTTAAACTAGGACAAGAAGATAAGACTGTTACAAAGAATCTAAAAGCTGAATTCTAATTTATTTACTTTTTCCTATCTTTTAGTTTTCTTGCCCATATGTAATTTAGTCTACCTGGTCTTCCCCTCACCTTTGACTTTAATAGTGTAAAACACTTTTGTTTTACACATCTTACATTACTTCCATATTACTGAACTAAATTATGAATAAATAGCATAAACACATTTGGATACTGATTCTTGAATCAACCCAACTGGCAGAAGGAGAAATGTTTAGATGTCATAGCAGTGTGATCATTCAGTGTACCTTGAGGATTTAACTGTGTTGTATAGAAAAAAAGTGGAGAGATGGAGTACTGACTAAGATTCGCTTGTCTCTACTATAGTCCTGCTTTCTAGGACTCATCATCTCTAGCCCTTGATGCATTTCTTCGCTTTAACTGAGAATTTAAAAATTATTAAAAATCTTCATAACAAGAGAAAAAATGTTATGCAATGCTAAGATAGCACAAAAATCTGAAAAAATAGCACAAAATATGAAAACATTAGATCCATTTCATTTATGAATGTTAATGCAAAATCCTTAAGTAAAAGACAAGCTGATAGAATCCACAAAGACATTTAAAAGAACAACACCTCATAAGAAAGTGGTATTTATCCCAGCAACACAAGGAATTCAGAAGTCTATTATTATAATATAATATAATAGACTATAATATAATATAATATATATAACATATTAATAAGCCAAAGGAAATCAGCCATATGAGTCTCTGAATAGATGCTAAAAAATGCATTTGGCAAAATCCATTATCTTTTTCATTTTAAAATGCATTCTAGAGAAAGAAGTGAATGTTTTCTTAATGATAAATATCTGAGGGCATGCTTGCCCACTCACTCCCTCTCTCCTGAAGCCAAAGGCAGTTAAGTACCAGGAGCATAGGCATTAAAGTCAGGATGTTCACAATCACCACTGTTACTTAACATCACAGAAAAAGAAGTCAAATATCTAAAAATGTAAAAAAAGGAAGTAAAATCCCTATTGTTTTCAGATGGTGTAACTGTGAATCTGGAGGGTGGGCTCCTGAAAACCACTTAGAGTCCTAAGAGTAGGTAGATGACTGCCAGGCTAGGATATAAAAATCAGTCACTCTCCTACCTCAAAACAGTTACAAATATAATGGAAAAGAACATCTCATCTGTAACAGCAACAGTAACAAAAAAGGATAAACTGCCTCAGAATAACAGGAAATCCATAGACTCCAAATGGAAAAACAAAACAAAACAACATTAAATCTCAAAAGGCCATAAAAGAAGACTTCACTAAATGGAAATATGCCCTGTTTTTGGATGGAGGAGCCAACACTTTTTGACGCTCAGTTCTCTCTAAATCAATGTGTAGGTTCCATTTGAGCCCAAAAAAATTCTCAACAGGATGTGCATTAAAGCTATCCAAGCTGTATGTAAAAGTTCAAATGGAAAAATAAATACAAGGAACACTATGAAAACTCAGGGGAAACAAAGAACAATGAAGAACATTTTTTTCCTGGTAGATATTGAACATGCAATAAGGCTACTGCATATGTAACAGTTTCAGGCCCTGAATAGGTAGCTCATGGAATGGAGACCTAAGAAATAGGCCACAGAGAGAGGATTGAGATGGACTAATTTAGTTTGTGACACCGATGGCATTTCAGTTCAGTGGAGAAAGGTTCAATGAATGGTATTTGGGTTAGCTAGCTGGCGAGCTTGGAGAAAGAGGAGCTGTATCCTTAAGTTGTTCCTTACGTGAAAATAAATTCCAGGTCAATCAAATATTTCAATATTAAAGTCTGAGCCTTGTAAGTAGTAGATGAAAACATAAAAAATGTATCCTCTCAGAGGAAGCTGAGCCCCAAATGCAGAAATTCTAAAATTTATCTGAATCTGACCACCTAAAAATTAGGAACTTGTATAATGAAATTTACTCTAAAATGAAATTTACTCTAAACACTCTGTTGTTATAGATGACACACTGGGAAACAATATTTGTAACATAAATTCAAAGGGCTAATATCCTCAAATCATAAAAGTTAATATGAAACAAAAAAAATAAAAGATACTGAAATAGAAAAAAAGGCATACAATCAGCTTACAGAAAACAAAATAGCAATACCCAGTTATAAATAGGAAACAGGCATTCTGTTGCACAATTAGTGAAACTATAAACTAGTACAAGCTTCTAGAGGATAGTTTATACATACTTTCCAATTTTAAAAATACACTCAACTGACGGGGCTGCCTGGGTGGCACAGTGGGTTAAGCCTCTGCCTTCGGCTCAGGTCCTGATCTCAGGGTTCTGGGATCGAGTCCCACATCGGGCTCTCTGCTAGGCAGGGAGCCTGCTTCCTCCTCTCTCTCTCTCTCTCTCTGCTTGTGATCTCTCTCTCTGTCAAATAAATAAAATCTTTAAAAAAAAAAAAAATACACTCAACTGAAACATTTACCAAAAAGTGGGCAAAGGTACAAATGTGGTTGTACTTATTGGAGCACTGATTCTAATGACTAAGAAAAACTAGAAATTATATAAATTCCCATTAATAAAGTACTGGTTTTAAAAACAGAAATATCCATTCTATCAAGTACCGATCCATCTGTCCTGATGGGAGAGGTTAGGAGCATGGCTTTGGAGCCCCACCTGAGCACAAATCCCAGTTCTGCCATATACTAGCTGTGTAATCTGGCCCGTTATTTGCCTCTCTGTGCCTTGGTTTCCCCATTTGTAAAATGTGAGTAGCAGTACCTACCTCCAAGAGGTATTGTGAGGTTTAAATAAATTAATAAAGAGATATTTAGAACAGTGCCAATCACAGCATAATCTTTCAATAAATGCTAATCATTATGTAACATTAAATGGTACAAATGCAAAATACAGGCCAGTGCGTAGTGTAGTTTCTTGTGTGAGAGAAAGAGAGGGAGTGAGTGAAGGAGTAAGGATATGATAAAAGATGGATAGATAGACAGACAGACGGGTAGATGGATAGATCTAGACCTGAACATGGAAATGCCTAATTGTAGTGAGAAGAGACTTTTAATCTTCATTTTATACTAGTGTCTCTATTTTCTGAGTTACCCAACTGTGTTGTTAGGAGAGCTAATTGGTGATAACAAAGAAACTCCAAAAATGTAGTGATTTTTTAAATTTATTTTTTTAATTTGAATTCAAGTAACCCACATATGGTACATCATTAGTTTTTGATGTAGTGTTCAATGATTCATTAGTTGAATATAACACCTGTAGTGATTTGAAAAACAAAGGCTGTGGGGCACCTGGGTGGCTCAGTTGGTCAAGCGTCTGCCTTTGGCTCAGGTCATGATCCCAGGGTCCTGGGATCGAAACCCCCCGCCAACCCCCAACCTGTGTGGGACTCTCAGCAGGGAGTCTGCTTCTCCCTCTGCCCCTCCCCCTGTTCATGCTGTCTCTCTCTCTCATTGCTCTTTCTCTCAAATAAATAAAATCTTAAAAAAAAAAAAAGAACAAAGACAGTCTAAGGTGAGTGTTCCAGGTTGCCCACTGTGTCTGCTCTATATACTCATTCAAGGCCTTAGGGCTTCACCATCCCTTAGGGGCAGAGAGTTCTCAAACCTGACTTCCTGTTAGAATCCTCTGGAGAGCTTTGGAAAAATCACATTGCCAAGCCATACTCTGTGCTCCTTAGGTCCAAATCACTGGAGTGGGACCCGGGTATCAATAATTATTACAGTACTCCAGGGGATTCCTATGCAACCGAGTACCCTGGGGCCTAATCATCTAATTGTTGTGCCTAAGCCACATGGGATTTTGGCCCCCATGAAGGGGAGGAAGGCGTGAAGGAGGCCCATCTTCATATAAAGACCTGGCCTCAAAAGGTACACATCCCCTGTGCCCCCATTCCATCCTCGAGGCCATAGTCACACAGCCACACTTGGCTGCAGGAGTACTAGCCCCCATGTGGCTAAAATCCTGTTACCAGAGAAGTAGAGGAGAAGAGATTTTGGTGGCCAGGTATCATGACATAGATTATTTGAAAGTATTCTCCTCCACCCCCCAAAATAATAAGGACTATCCAGAGGGAGGGATTGTGGCCGAATTTTTTTCTTTATAGTTTCATATATTTCAGAAACTCTAACGTTATTTTTTTTTCATCTGGACTAAAATAAACATTTAGTATTCTTTTGAGTTTTGTGAAGTAAACCCACAGTTCTCAACTTAGGAAAATTAGATGTCATGACTATGAAGTAAATGTACTTCAAGGCAGCTGTCGACAGTGACATTCAAAACTGAGGCTTAAGTGATCAACAAATATGAGGATGGCATCTCATTAGCTAATCCAGTGGTATAATACAGACACCACGGAGGTGGTTATATTAATGTTGATAACGGCTTTCTCGCTGCGTGTGACAGTTTTCTCGGCACTGCCATCTGACTTTCTCATTTCAGTGAGAGGGTAAAACAAAACCACGAGTCTTTTGTATAGTGATTTTTGTGCCACGTTGTTAAAAAGGAGTTTAGAAATTTCAATGATACAGAGCCCCAAATACCTCTGAATTCAGGATCTTCTTCCTCCTCTTGGAGCGTATATGTGGATAAGCCTCCCACGGGCACCTCAGTTGCTGGAAGAAAGACTCCAGTGGCTTCCTCTCCTTTCCTCGCCCCCAGACCTCCCAGATTAGCATTTGTGACATAGCTTCTTGGGCTTCGGAAGGCAGGTTTTCTGCCAAGCATTGGCTTGGGCTCTGGAGAAAAGAACCCTATTTTAAGAGATACTATAGACATAGGTTCTGTCGAAGGAGGTGTGGGTGGGCTAGGACTTCCACCTGTCAGAAGTGGGGAAAATCGGAGAAGGAGACGAACCATGAGAGACTGTGGACTCTGAGAAACAAACTGAGGGTTTTAGAGGGGAGGGGGTAAGGGGATGGGTGAGCCTGGTGGTGGGTATTAAGGAGGGCACAGATTGCATGGAGCACTGGGTATGGTGCATAAACAATGAATCTTGGAACAGTGAGGAAATAAAATTAAATTTTTTTAAAAAATGTAATTTGAGCTCCTCTGAAAGGTAGAATATGCTCTCTGTGCTCAGAGACCTCCGAACCCTGCTTCTCCCTCTGTTGCCTTGATTTTCCACCTTTACTTCATTTCCACACCAGTTGGAATTCTGTAACCCCTGGGAGGAGACCAAGCAATGCGGAAAGACTTTTAGGAGGAAGAACAGAATTTCTAATATAGCAGTGGCAAACCCAGAGAGTAGGCAGAAGCTGGCAGGGGAACTCGCTCCACTGATATTTGTCCATAGGGACCAAGGGATGTAAAATGCCGTGTCTGGAATTTAACTATATATACGATCACATAGTGTATCAGTTAAACCTTCTGGGACACTTTGGACAGGAAAAGGGAGTTTTCTTAAGTCCTCTAAGATCGATGATATAAACTGGGACTTAGCAAAGTGGACTGAGCAAAATGGAGCAAAGTGGACTTAGTGGAGTCCCTGATTATGTGGCTCTCATTTTCATTCACAGAAAAGCCCTCCCTTGGTGTGTATTTCTAACTTTTCATGCCCAGTGGGCTTGTGACCCCAGATCTAAGGAGCGCTACACGATTGTTATAGTGAGTCAAAGAGATTCAACTCCATCAGGGGACACTTGTCACAAAACCCACCTGAAGAGTCCCGTTGGTAGGTCGCCTCTCTGTGAGAGCCAACCCAGACCTTAACCTTAAAGCACTTAGCTTTCAGGTCACACACGTGTGCTAAAACAGTGGGGACTTAGTCTGATTGTTTGTAAGATAGGACACCAGGTGCCCAGGCACCATGCGTTTGCTGGGCACACTCTCCTTTTGTGGGATTCTAGAACCTTTCGTTCCAAGACCTTTTGCAAAACCAACAAGGATCCCGGAATGCATGTGTGCTGGCTAAACTGAGGTATAAACTCATCTTAGTTAGTCAAGGTCAGAAGGCTGAGGCCAAGGGAATGTGACCTCTAATATTATGCAGAGATATTTCATGAAAGAAGATACTGCCACAGCAATACAAAATAACTCTGTCCACGAAGCTTGTGTTATTCCTTTTTTAAAGTCAATCCAGACAATACAATATTATTCAGTACTAAAAAGAGATGAGCTACAAAGACATGAAAAGTCATGGAAGGAAACTTGAATGCACATAAGCGAAAGAAGCCAATTTGAATAGGCCACATACTGCATGATTCCAGCTGTTCGACTGTCTGGAATAGGCAAACTGTGGAGGCCGTAAAAAGATCAGTGGGTTCAGAGCAGAGAGAGGAATGAATAGGCAGAGCACAGAGGACTGGGGGGACAGTGAAGTTATTATGTGTGAAACCTTAATAGTAGCTACATGGTAGATAATGTCATTAGATCTGTGTTTAAACCACAGAATGTGTAACATCAAAGTGAACCATAGTATACACTATGAACTTTGGGTGATAATGATGTATTAATACTCATCTGTAGTAACAAATGTACCACTTTGGTAGGGGATGTTGGCAATGGGAGAAGTGATACATGAGTAAGGGCGGGAGATAGATGGGGAATCTGTACCTTCTGCTCAGTTGTGCTGTGAGTCAAAAAAACTCCTCTAAAAAACGAAGTCTTATTTTAAAAATTAATTCAAATTATTTATGGTTGATTTTCAAGGTTTTCTAAGAAACTGTTCTTACCATATACAAAAAAATATCAATTTTTGTATTTTGTATTTTGTATTTGTATTTTGTCTTCCTTCCTAATCCTTATAAATTTCATTTCTTGTCTTGTTTTTCTGTCCTGCCCAAACCCCCAGTAAAAGCTAAATAACATTAGGGATCACCACCAACACTGTATGGTTCTTAAGGAAATTGGTACTAATATTTTGCCAATATGTATGATGTTGGCTACAGGGAGTTTCAGGTGTTCCTTTCCAGAAAAAGCAAGTTCCTATTTATTCCTAGATTGCCAAGAGATTTTAATATAAGTGGGTAATTTTTCTTTTAAAAAATTAAGAAAAATTTGGTGAATTACATTAATTACTTTTCTAAAAAGTAAACTAATTTGCATTCCTGGCACAAACCCAAATTGGTCATGTAGTATATTTTTATACTCTGTTTAATAATAGCCAGGGCTTTTGCACCTGTTTTCACAGATGAGATTGGCCTGTAATTTCCTAGTCTTTTACTTTTCTTTGTCAGGTTTTGGCTTCTGGTACTAATGCCACGGCATCCTCATAAACTGAATAGAGTATTGTGCCTTCTTTCTTCATTTTCTTAAAAAAATATATATAAAATAAAATCATTTGCTTTTTAATTTGTAGTAGAACTCAGTTGCTTGGTACTGGTGGTTTCTTTTTAGGAAAAACTTATACTGCTGATTCTGTTTCTTTAATAAGTGTAGAATGATTCATGTTTTCTATTTTATCTTGAGTTGGTTTTTAGTGAAGTACATATTCTAGGAATTTGTCCATTCCATGTAACTTTCCACTTAGTTTGCATCCTGTTCTTTATAATAACGTTTTATTCTCTCTCCACTTTCTGTCCTGCATCTATAGCATCATTCTCATTATGATTTATGACTTCTTTCTTCCTTTTTTAAAAGTTTTTCTAAAAATTTAAAAAATAAAACAATTTCTATTTTTTCATTTTTAAAAGCCAACTTCTGACTTGCTAGGTTATTTCTATTGAATACTTGTTTTCTAGTCTATTTCTGCATTTTTTCCCTCCTTTTTACTTTCTTTGTGCTTTTTCTACTGTTCTTTGTCTAATTTCAATTTATTTTTTTTTTAAAGATTTTAGTTATTTATTTGACATATAGAGATCACAAGTAGGCTGAGAGGCAGGCAGAGAGAGAGAGGAGGAAGCAGGCTCCCTGCTGAGCAGAGAGCCTGACGCGGGGCTCGATCCCAGGACCCTGCGATCATAACCCGAGCCAAAGGCAGAGGCTTTAACCCACTGAGTCACCCAGGCGCCCCTCAATTCATTTTTTATTTAGAAAGAGAGAAAGAGTGTGAGCAGGGGCCAGGGGAAGGGAGAGAATGAGGAGAGAGGAAGATAGAGATCCTTAAGCAGGTTCCACACCCAGTGCAGAGCCTGATATGGGGCTAAATCTCACAACCCTGAGATCATGACCTGAGCCAATATCAAAAGCTAAGCCACTCAGGTGCCCCTTCTTTGTCTAATTTCTGAAGCTGGATGCTTAGCTTTGTTTTCAGCCTTTTGCTTTTTTCCCTAAATGCCTCTCTGTGTACCACAGTAATGACACCCCACAAGTTCCAATGTGTAATTACTAAAATTATCATTCAATTCTAAGAATTTTAAATTTCCATTTTGGTTTTTTCTTTGACCCAACTGTTTTATTCCTAGAAGATACATTTTTTAATTTCCAGTCTATGAGGTTTTCCTAATTGCGTTTTTTTATTATTTCAAGCTTCCTTACATGATGCTTCAAGACTGTGGGCCAAGTGATACCAGACTTTTAAAATTTGTTTAGACTTGCCCAAGTCACGGCCAGCTTCCCTAAACATATGAATTGCTAAGTAGAAAGCCCCATGTGTATGCACATGGGGCTTAGATCAAGACTTGCATGGTGCTATTTAAATCTTATATATTCTTGGGCACCTGGGTGGCTCAGTGGGTTAAGCCTCTGCCTTCGGCTTAGGTCATGATCCCAGGGTCCTGGGATAGAGCCCCACATTGGGTTCTCTGCTCAGCAGGGAGCCTGCTTCCTCCTCTCTCTCTCTCTCTGCCTCTCTGCCTACTTGCAATCTCTGTCTGTCAAATGGATAAATAAAATCTTAAAAAATAAATAAATAAATCTTATATAATCTTGTTCATTGTCTGACTGCTTAACACATTAGTTACTAATAGAGGTATTTCAAAATCTACCAAAATAATAGATTAATCTGTGTCCCCTTGTAATTCTGTCAATTTATATTTTATGTATTTTGAAGCTGTTATTAGGTACCTGCAGGTTTACAGTTGTTAAATATTCCCTTTTTCACTTTGGCTCTGTGTACTGCATTTGGGATACCTTTGTCCTTCATTTTACTAATTTTCCATCAAGTTGTGTTTAATCTGCTATATAACATGTCCATCAAGCTTGCAGTTTCAATTATAATATTTTTTTATTTTTGAAAATTATATTTTATTGTTTGAAATTGGATTGATCATCATAGAATCATTGTTCCTTGCTCATCATTTAAATGCTCTTGTATTCCTTTTATACTTACTAAGCATAGTTATTTTTATCTGATAATTCTAATATTTGACATGTTCAGTGGTCTTATTCCTCAGTTATTTCTCCTGATTCTTGCTCAAGATTATCCAAATTTAGCAGATACAGCCTTGGTTTTGTTTTTGTTTTTGCTTACCAGTAAAGGCAATAAGAATTCCCCCTAAAACCCCAAGAAAGGTTTGTACTTTATGACCTGGGTGATAAATTTTCAGAGATTTTAATGCACCCATTTTCAAATAAAGTTTATTCCTTTTATCACCAAATGTTTCTTTACTGCCCTCTTCTGCATGGTGGGTTTATTTCTAGATCACTCTTACACTGAAAGTATAACCTACGATATACAAGCTTTATATGAAGGATATCTCATATTTCTCCACAGTGATGGGAGCCCTAATATTCATTTCTGATGCCTTGCACCCAGCACAGGTGTCCAAAGAAAAGGATTACTTTCTGGATTCAGCTGAAACCCTCTGAGCAAAAAACACCTCCGTATTTGCTCACTTCCTTGAATTCTCATTTTTGCATAGTTTTTAGCTTTGAAGATTTCTCATTTTCTTTGGTGGGTTTTAGGAGATTTTAAGTTAACATTTATAACCCACAATACTTACGCATTTTTAGGTTACAGTACGACCAAAGTTCAGTGACACTCTCATGGACAAGTCTCCCAGATCCAAGCTGACAGTTCTGAGCCACAGGGTGAACTCGTGGCTGAATCAGCAGTCCCCTGCCACTCTGAGAGGTCTACATTTAACCAATCCGAATAGCTTTGAACTCTCAAAATTTCAGATACCTGTCTCTTGTGTGTTTTTCAATAATGGTTTAGTCAATTTATATTTAATTACCCAAAATCATGAACTTCAAGTTTACTTTTCTCTGGGCCAGATATCAGCAATTCATCTCTTCAGCATTTATTGCACTAAATGCTTTACCTGTGACCGTTAGGGTTTGGGAACTCTATAATTCTAATTAGGGCCTAGTTACCAGCTGATTTTTAAAAATTTTTTATTATGTTCAATTAGCTGACATATAACACATCATTAGTTTTTGATGTAGTGTTCAGCAATTCATTAGTTGCGTATAACACCCAGTGCTCATCACCACATGTGCCCTCCTTAATACCCAGCACCCGGTTACCCCATCCCCCCACCCCCTCTCTTCTGTAACCCTCAGTTTGGTTCCCAGAGTCCCGAGTCTCTCACGGTTTGTCTCCCTCTCTGACTTCTCCCCATTCAGTTTTCCCTCCCTTCCCCTGTGGTCCTTTCACGATTCCTTATGTTCCACGTATGATGAAACCATATGATAATTGTCTTTCTCTGCTTGACTTATTTCACCCAGTTTATTTAAAGTGTAAATCTTATTGCCAATCCAGTTACATTGGCTGAGGAGAAAACAAAGACAATGAACTTTCACCCTGCTTATACATGGCTTCCTGCAGCGAGGCCACCTAAGTAGAAAGGGAAATGACATCTATGTAATAAATGCATTCTTCATCTTGATTCTCAGTAAATCACCTGCATTTCTTCAGCAGATGAAGATAAGGAATTGGTCCCATAACTCTTTCTATAATAAAACACTTAATAAGATAAAAATCAGTTTAAAATCAAAGTGTCTACCCATAAAATAGTGCAAAATAGTATTGGATCATTTTGAGTGATGATCCCCGTTTGAAGAGGCTGAGCGTTATCTTACATTTAATAAATATTTAATGTCTATTAATAGACATTTGAGTTATCCCAAGATTAAAAAACAAAATCTCTTGTCAGCCCACTTAGAAGCTGATAGGGATTTAGTCATTTATTCAGTACTAATTTAATGGGTGGCCACTATGTGCAAGGCACTGTGTTCCAGCATTAAGGACTTGGAAATGAACAAAACTAGACACAGGTTCATGGACTTCCTGGCCTAGAAAGGGAATAAGCAAATTACTGTGTGATTCCAGCCAGGGTAAATACTGAAAGGGAAAGATGTGGTGCTGTGAGTGAGTCCTCATTTAGACTATGAGGGCCAGGGGTGTGACATTTCAGTTCCCCTAAAAGGATGATGGGAGCTAATCGGACAAAGGCAGATTGGGCAGCGAGGAAGGCAGGAGGAAGAAAAATACATCCCAGAGAAGGCCAGATGTAGGCAAGGTTGCTCCTTCCTTATTTCTCTTTCTTCTTCATTTTTCCCTTCTCTTCATTTCAATTTCCATCTTGAACAATAAAACATGGTAATGGTGATAAAGGCAAAGGGAAGAAGAGTACTGAACTATCACAAGTGTCCTTGCGTTTGGGGCTTCCTAAATACTGGTCCTCAGTGAGACCTTGGGGGCCAGGGATAAAGGTACCATCTACTGCAGTGTACTTCTCAAGATCTACCCTGTCCAAGCTTACTTTAGAGCTGCAGATTCTAGAACCTCTGGTCAGATCTGTTCCTTTTATCTCCTCTTGTCCTGCCCTTTCTCCTGGTTATGACTCCATCCTGCTCCTTAGAAGTACCAGTGCCTTGGCTTTCTAGGCTACCACCTGATGGTTCTCCTAACTCTAGCTTTGCTTCTTCGTGAGCTACACACTCCAGTTCTGCTATGCATCCAAATCCTCCCTCCTGCCAGCTCCCGTCCTTGTTTGTAAAACTCAGACAGTTTTGGCAAACCTGTTCCTTTTGCAGGTAAGGAAACCTAAGTGACTTCTCTTCTGGATTGCCTCTGTCCTCAGTATTTTTTTTTTCCAGGAGAAAATCAGCCAAATTTAATCTAGATCTCAAGTTATTCCAGTACCATTTGTGCAGAGTTGTTCCCCCACCCCCATTTTGCACCTTTGTGGAGTATCACATGACCATAGAAGTGTGGGGCCATTTCTGGATTCACTGTTCTCCACTGATCAGTTTGTTGGTTTTTATTACAACCCTCCACGTAGTAATAATAACTTACTATAAAGTAAGTTTAGAAAGCAGATAATGTACACTCTCCAAATTAGTTCTTCTTTTTCAAAATTGCTTTGACTGTTCCAGGTTCTTTGCATTTCCAGAAAAATTTTAGAATCATCTCGTCCAGTTTTACAAAAACACTCCCTGGGATTTTGAATGGGATTATGTGGAATCCACAGATCCATTTGGGGAGAATTAACATCTCAGGAGATCTCAACATCTCCCAGTTCATATACATGGTATAACTTTCCATTTATCTGGTTCTTCTTTAGTTTCTCTCAGCAGCAATTTATAGGTTTTAGTGTAAAAGACTTGAACATCTGTCAAACTTTTCCTATTACATCCTTTTTGATGTGATTATAAAAAAAAGTTTTAAGTTTATTTTCTAATTATTTGCTGCTAGCATATAAAAATACAATTCAAGGTTTCCTGAGCTGAGGGGTTCAAAGAACAGCCAGGACAGTAACCCCCTAGGAAGCAATTACTTCTAGAATTTTCTTCTACCCTTTTGATCCCTGCAGCCTATGACTGAAGGTCCCTTTTACACAGGGAGTCTCTGGCCCTCCTTTTACCTCTAACACAAACTGACTTTAGAGAAACCTAGGTTAGACTCTTAGTTTTACCAACTGTGTAACCTTTAGACTATTACTTTTCATCTCTGCTCATCAGTTTTCTCATCTATGGATAAGGCTACCAATACGTAACACTCAGGGCTGTCATGAGGATTAAAAGGAATGCTCTGACATGTGCCAAGTCTCCATCACTAGTAATTCCCTTCTGTTTTTCTTCTTTTTTTTTAAGATTTTTTTTTTTCATTTATTTTCGAGAGAGAGAGAGAGAGAACACAAGGAGGGGGAGCAGCAGGCAGAACAGGAAGAGGGAGAAGCAGGCTCCCTGCTGAACAAGGAGCCAGATGTGGGACTCAATCCCAGGACCCTGGGATCATGACCTGAGCCTAAGGCAGCTGCTTAGTGGACTGAGCCACCCAGGCATCCCACCTTCTGTTATTCTTCTTTGGGCACCACTAACTGGCTACTGCTCTGCAGAGGGACCATTACTCTCAGCTCAGGAAAGTAGAGAGATGCTACGATCATGGCACCCTGTTACTCTTTACAGTAAAAGAACTAACCACCGAAGAGACATGAGGCCAAAAATTAAATGTAACGAGGTAGAATCAGAATACCCCTATCACAAAAGTGGGGAAAGAAGTTGCTTGCCCTTTTCCATTCATTGCAGGAACCTTATTATATTCCTGATCCATGCCAGGTTCATGCTTAGGGATCCTGGGCATTAAGAGCCTTAAAAAGCCAGTTTTAGCTCCAACACTTGTTTGTGGACCCAGAGCTGACAGAGGAGACGACTTCTCCCTCAGGAGCCCTCATGTTCCAGGCCTTATGAAGTATAGGAATGTATCCAAGAACCAGTCTCTACATATGTCTAAAAGATGGTTGTAATCTAAACTGAGAAGCAAGAGGATAAGTTTAAGCAATGTTCACATTTGAAGCATGTCTCAACTAATTTGGAAAAAGCAGACAATGTTCTAGCATCCAAAGCGGCATTAGCCCACCAAGAATGGGCTCCAGACAGGGCTACTTGGAACCCTTCTCAGCAAGGGAGTTTTCCCCATTTGATTAGTTTTTAAACCATTCTGTATATCAGTATAGCAGTTTGGGTCTAATTTCCATCTTTCCATGCCTAATGCTTTAAAAATTATTATTAGCAGTTAATCTACAGATATTTATTAAGCATTTAATGTGTGCCAACTACTGTGCTGGAACCTGGGGGGCACAGTGTTGGCAAAATGCACACAAATTCTGATTCATTGGGGCTTACAGTATTGTGGGAGAATGTGACAGTGCTTATATGATCACAGAAATGCATGGATATTTTCAAGGAAAGTCAAGGACTGAAAAAGGTGCTCATGACAAAGACATGAGCACCTGTAGGAGGGACACCTGGTCTGGGCTGGAGGTAAGGTAGCCTCCCCTAACTAACATGTAAGCTGAGAACTAACATTTGAGTAAGTGTTAACAAGGCAAAGTGGATGCGCAGTGGGTAAAAGAAATTTCAGGTAGAGAAACAGCATATGCAAAGGCCCTGAGAAGAGAGAAACTTGGCCTAAGTAAAGAACCCAGAGGTCAGGGTGTTTGGAGCTAGAGAAAGGGAAGAAAAGTGGGAAGGAATGAGGATGGAGGGTGGCAAGGGTCTGATCTGGTCTTCGTCAGAAAGATCAGATCTGTAACTCAGCAAATATTTGCTGAGCACCTTCACTGTTCAGGCCCTGTTCTAGGCTCTAAGAGTTCTCCAGAACAAAAAGCAAAGTCTCATGTGCTTCTACTCCGGGGGTGCAGGGAGGGTGTTCCTAGCGGTGACTGCAGTGGCCCAGGCTCAGGATAAGGATGGGGAGGCGCATGAGTGAGAAGGAAATGAGTTTGAGAGATGGCTCATGTGTCTTCTGATGGAAACTTTCCATGGTCCACAAGGCTCCCCTGATACATATTCTCATATCTTTAACATTTTCTGTGCCATTGCATTTCATGGTATGTAACTATACATTCAGTTGTCTATTTTCTTAGTATTTTATCTTCCCACTCTTTTCCCTTGAATAAGGCTCCATGAAGCCAGGGTCCCTGTCTCCTGTTCCTTGCTATGTCCCCCAGCACCTGGCACAGTGCCTGGTACTCATAGATTTAGTAAATAACTGCTAGTGGGAGGAATGCATTGGCTCTTGGGAAATGAGGAAGGGATCAAGGACGAATCACCAGTTCCCGGATTACCATCTGGGGGGTAGGGTGGTCCCGTTTAGGAGGTTAGAGAATAGTAGTGAAGGACCATGGGAGGATGAGATGAAGACGACAGATCTGGGCTTGTATATTTTGGGCTTGGCGTGCCTTTACAGTGGTGTGCCGGGGAGCTGGCCAGAGCTCAGGTATCTGGGTGTACATGGATGGTATTTGCGGCTGGAAGGAGCACACCAAAGACAAATCGTAACGTGATGGGAGAAGAGAGTGAGCCTTGTGGGTAAAAATTCAAAATTCCCCCAAAGGGTCCATAGAACAACAAGTTAAGAGTTGAAAAGAAAGGTCTGATAGCCCAGCATATGAGGGGGCTAAAAATGTAAAGCCTTGGAAAGGTTCTAGAGATACCAGCCTCATTTAGACAAAGCATTGTTCAGCATGAAGACAATTGAGTTCAGCAGGAACAAAGATAGCAGATGATGCTGTATTCATTCTTGGAACTACAAACAAACTGTTCTTCAAAGAAAGATCATAAATGACTATAGAATGCTTTTTAAATATTTTGAATTCTCATTTGAGAGCAGGAACAAGTGACCTAGAGAAAGCAAACTTTAGTTCAGCATCATCTGGGCTGTGTAAGCTATACACCACCATGAGAATTCCTAGGGATCCTGCCTGAGGTGTGAATTGCTTTTGGAATCACCATAAAGGCATCAGAGAGCTCTGCCTCCCCACCCCCGCCACCCCCCACTGCTCAGCGGGGAGTCTGCTTCTCCTTCTCCCTCTGCCCCTCCCTCTACTTGTGCTCTCTTTCTCAAATAAATAAATAAAATCTTTTTTTAAAAAAGGTATCAGAGAATATTATGCTGTTTTTAATTCAAAGGCAGCACTAGACCCTGCTACCTGAAAGCAGAGCGTTCCTTAGGAAAACTTTCATAAGCCAAAATGACGTGAAGCAAAGAAACAGTTACCATTAACTTACATGGAAAATTTCTTGAGCATTCCTAGAACCCAAAAATTACCTCGTAGGCCTTTCTGATGCCTTAAGGCACATCTTGCTTATGGATGCACAAAATAAATCAAGATAAAGCACAGATGTTCACAGAGTTATGGCTGCTTGACCTCCTGAGTGTGGTTCCTGGGGAAGAAGCTTGGTGGCGCCAGTCTCGCTGCGGGGATGCCTGAGGGACGCTGTCTCTGCGATGGCTCACTGGAAAACAAACACCAAATGTTGATTCACTTCTTGCCTTTTTTCATAAAAAGGAAAATCCTTTTCAGATTTTTTGGGTAGCAAAAACAGGAACAGTCACCTTCGTTAAAGTGAAATGTCATAATATGAACTTTCAAAAAGCAGGGGACACCTGGATTTAGGAATTTGTTGGTAAGGAAAGAATTGAAAAAGCTTGTCGTTTATAGCAGCAGGACTGAGGCTATGAGATAATTAAGAAAAGAGGTTCTGGGCACCTGTGTGGTTCAGTCGGTTAAGCAGCCAACTCTTGATTTCAGCTCAGGTCTTGATCTAAGGGTCCTGGGATTGAGTCCTGTGTCAGGGCCTCTGCTCAGAGGGGAGTCTGCTTGAGGATTCACTCCCTCTCTCTCTCTTTCTGCCTCTGCCCCTCCTCCTGATCGTGCTGTCTCTCTCTCTCAAATAAGTAAAATAAACCTTTAAAATAAATAAATAAATAAGAAAGCACCCCAAGAATAACATTAACTTTCTTTAACTAAAATTTTCTACCTGGGGCATCTGAGTGTCTCAGTCGGTTAAGCTGCCAGCTCTTGACTTCGGCTCAGGTCATGATCTCAGGGATGTGAGGTGGAGTCCCACATCAGCATCCATACCCAATGGGGAGTCTGCTTGTCTCCCTCTGCCCCTCCCCCCCCCCCAGGCTCGCTCACTCTCTCTTAAAATAAAAAAAAAAAAAAAAAAGAAAGATAAAAGAAAATAGAAGAAGATTTTATTTATTTTAAAGAATTGTAGCAGGGTGCCTGGGTAGCTTAGTGGGTTAAGTGTCCTACTGTTGGTTTCAGATCAGGTTATGAACTCAAGGTTTTAAGATCAAGCCCCTTGCCAGGTTCAGCATTCAGCATGTAGTCTCCTTGAGATTCCCTCTCTCCCTCTGGCCCTTCCCCAGTGCACGCATTCTCTCACTCTCTCAAATGTATGAATAAATCTTTAAAAAAAAAAAATGGTGGCGCTTGGGTCGCTCAGTGGATTAAGCTGCTGCCTTCAGCTCGGGTCATGATCTCAGGGTCCTGGGATCAAACCCCACATTGGGCTCTCTGCTCAGCAGGGAGCCTGCTTCCCCCCCTCTCTCTGCCTGCCTCTGTGGCTGCTTGTGATCTGTCTGTCAAATAAATAAATAAAATCCTTAAAAAAAAAAATGAACTGTACCAGGGCAGCCCAACTCCCCAGTCAAGTAACTTCCAGACCCTCATCCAAATGAAACCACACAAAGACATCTGCATTTTTAAGGACTGTGTATCCCTCAGGGGATTTGTTCAAGCTGAGGAGTGAGATTCTCACGCCAACCTCTAAAATGAGATCCCTTGACAGACATGTAGGAGTGACCTTGTAAATTCAGAAAGTGTAACAAATTCCAAATAAGCTGAGTAACTTTAGAAAGTCTCTTTGTCAGCTGTGCCTTTCAGATGCAGTGATAAAACACAAACTTTTTTAGAGCTTCTAATCAATTTAGCTTGTGTCTCTAACTCTGAGAAAAATGATACACCATCCAGTAGATAAGCTGTCTTGGGCATTATGTTTTATCAAATAGAAGCGATTTGCTTCTTGCCTTTTATAAATTTCCTATGATTTCAAGTGTCCTTTATTTATTTAAAAGTTGCCTTCAGGGAACCAAAACTTGTATATTCTCATATAAATAAAGTGTGTGTGTGCATGTGTGTGTGTACTAGGTTTATTTGGTCTTTATATCCCCACCAACTTACAATTCTGTCAACTTGCAAGTGAGAAAGAGGGTAGCTTTCATTAAGCAAAAATTTGGAAGAGAGATGGAGCCTGGCAGAGGATGGGGTAAAACAGAGTTGTGAAGGAGTGGGTCATTTTTAGGAGCAGCCCAGCTGGTATAGCTGAAGCATGGGGTACATTACCAGGGGTAGTGGGGAAATTGGTGGACGATGTGGGAAATTTTAGGAATGTGTAGAGCATTGCAGAGTTTGACATGATGCAAAGTGTGGGGATGTCTGAGGGTGGGTTTCCCTGTCTGTGTTTAGTGGAGAAGCACTATTGTTCTCCTCTTGCCTTGCTTCCAAGGATTCACCAAGAAGGGATTGAAAACTGCTTCGGGATCACTTTAAGAACTTACTCAGAACTCTTCCTACTTAAGTCAGTAAGAGTCTTCCTTGCCTGTGCCCCTGTGGCTAAAACTAAGAGAAATCTAATCTCCACAGTAAAAGCAAACAAACAAAATAAAACAAAGCTGAAACATCGCACTACATGGTGGAACTGGGCAAAAGGAGTCTCCATTGCCTTTGTATGATTGCATATGTCCAGGAAAGGCATGCACACCAGTGTCCATATTAGCTTCATTTGTAATACCCCCAAACTGGAATGAGCATAGCAATGTAGTGTATTCATCTACTGAAATACTGTACAGCAATGAGAAAGAAGGAACCGCAGATACAGGCAACAGCATGGATGAATAGACATGTTGTTGAGCCAAAGAAGCCAGACACAGTTGGACACATACTCTATGATTCCATTTATGTAGAGTTCCAGAATGGTCAAACTGATCTATAATGAGATAAATCAGGATAGTGATTGCCCTTGAGGGTAGAAAAGGCTACTGAATGGGACAGAATACAAGGGAGCATCCTGGAGTGATTAAAATGTCCTATATGTTGACTAAGTGTTGGTCTTACAGGTGTACACATACATACACGTTCATTGAGTATGACACTTCATTTTAGTACACTTTGTTATATGTAAGCCCTGTTGCCAATTTTTAAAAATTAATTGAAACAGGAGGGAGGAGTCAAGATGGCAGAGAAGTAGCAGGCTGAGACTACTTCAGGTAGCAGGAGATCAGCTAGATAGCTTATCTAAAGATTGCAAACACCTACAAATCCAACGGGAGATCGAAGAGAAGAAGAACAGCA